>NC_083561.1:24265235-24555157 GCF_019925205.1 Metopolophium dirhodum
ACAATATCTTCATATTTATCACTATTGATCGTTCTCAGAAAACAGGACTTTGGCAACCTCGGATTGTAAATAATAACTGCTTAGATTTCTACTGATGGTAAATAAATTTTGCATTTTCTAAATCTATGAATCTATTAATAAATAAATGACTAGTCACCAGTGAACGAATTTACTAGCATTTGCATATTTTTATAATTTTATTTTATGAATTAACGATGGTATTTGTTTTGTTTTTATATTCCTTTGTAATAATATAATAATATTATAGCTGCTTACAATATCTTCATATTTATCAATGTATTATTATCTTAGTTGGAGTCATTCTCATACATTTCATTATTTAAATATATTTCTTGTTCTTAAAATTAATTTCTTATATATGTGTTTTTGTTTTGTCCATAGTCTAAACAATGAATTAATATTATATGGATTATTAGGTATGTATAATAATATAGTCTCTATAATATCATTATATAGCAATGCCTTCTGTTAGTTAGGTGCTTTCATAATGCATGCAATTATAGTTTGTTAAATTTAGTTTTAACTCGTCAATTAATCGTTTTTAGTTTATTAATTATTTTAGGGGCGTATTTAAAATGTATGTTTTATAAATGTTTCAATTTTCTTTGAAGTATATACCTAAATCATATTACAATTTGTGTTATTTGTTTAAACTATACAACTTACTACCATAATATACTGATATATTGTATACATCCTAGGGACTTTATCCCCTGATCGCTTTGCTCGCTAACCCCACTCCAATTTTATTATTTTGCAAGCTGTGATTTCTTTCGAGATACTTTTCACGTTTTTGTTTATTTTTCTTTTTTTTCATGTGCCTACTCTTCAACTGATACCTGAAGCCTCTTCTTATACATCTTAAAATGTACAACTTCACTCTGATTTTTCAAAATGTTTTTATATAAAAGAGAGTTTCTACAATAGAAATAGAGAATAATTATACTATATAAAATATAATTAATACAATGTTGAAATACAACGAGATAAAATGTATAATTTACTTTCGTAATTTAACTCTTACAATTTATTTTTAAGTTCAATCATATAATATTTATTTTATACTTCGTAAATACATAGATTTACAAACATAAATACATACTAACGTTATTGAATTATATATTTTATTTAATGATAAATTACGGCAGGATGTATAGAATATAACGGTTTTGGAATTATATGCGCGTGATAAATGATGATATTATAAAATAATATATTATTATATAACTTTGGTGGGCGAAAAGTATAAGGCAAGTAATATTTTATGGACAAAATTACTCGTATGAAAAAATAATTGCATTAAATTGCTCGCTATTTTATGAGTCGTACCGAAAAACAAACGAGTAAAAAATAACTATAAAAAAGATAAAAATAATTTCGAAAGTTCACTTTATACACCTATATAATATTGTATTGTATAAACATATATATATATATATATAAATATAATATTATTATTATTATTATTATTATTATTATTATTTACGATTAAGTGTCATCAAAAGTTGTATATAATACTCTGGCACGAAAATATGGGAACGAAAAAATGTGAGCAACGATAAATTAAGGGCTTGCCAAACTGGGAAAAAATATATCGATAAAATCCACGCTATATCCTCGTGAAACAAAATGTACCTATACACTTTCAGCACCAGAAAAGTTAGTATACCTAATAATCATTATATCTGTAAGCTTGTAGAAAATGCATTCTTTTTAGTTAAAATTGTAAAAATTGATTAAGGTCTTTAGGTATTTTTTTAGTCTTTTTACGTTATTTATTCACTGTTAAATACTATTTTTGATAGTATTAATATTTTCCATAATTTGAAACTTTTTACACACATTTTATCAATTATATTTTTCATCTTTGTCGTATAAACATTTTAAACGATCTGTACTCACATCGTAATTAATTATTAATATTTTTAGTTTAAAATATTCTACATTTGAGAGATCTATTTATATTTTTAAATTATGGGTTTGTATTTGTATATACTTACATTTAATTTTATACAACATTTTTTGAGTTTTTAATGCATTTATAAGGTTTTATAGAGCATTTTTCCGAACTTACAGACTACAGTACATTTTTAAGGTTTTTTAATGTAGTAACAACTAAGATATGGTATAACTTATTTGGATATTTAATTATTGTATAACCTATTCTTTTTATTTTTATTATACATTTGTAAGTTTGTAACCTGCAGATGAAGGGTAAAGACTTATGGTCAAGACTTGTTATTACGTTTAAACAAATTATTTGTAATACTATCATCATCAATTGGTTTATATTATTTATTTATATTGTTTATTTTTAATAATATAGAATAATTAAATACATATTTTTGTTATGAAATATACATTTGTTAGACATATAAATACATATACATGTATATATATTTTATTTAGGTATTAACAATGTTTATAAATTGTTTTAAGATAATTCAACATTGATAAATAACATAATATAAGATAATTAATAATAAGAAAAATCATTATTTTATATATTTAAGTTAGTGGGAGATTGCTAAACTATGCTATGCTCCTATATTGCTTACGATACAGTTTTGTCGTCAGTCTATATATGATTTATGTACACTGAGGTGTTCTTGCTAATAGTTTGCATCGATTTTGTATACCTATCCGTTTATATTTACGTATCATTTATAGGCAGTGTTAGGCAGTAGCGTACGCAAGATTTTAGCACAGGAGTTCGGTTAAGGTTTTACCTGAGTGAATAATTGAAACATTATTTTTTTTTTTAAAGTTTTTATATGAACAATTATAGTAAGTCTCAAATTTAGTCTAAATTTACAGTATTTAACCTGGTCATCTATAGCGCCTCTTTGGGCCGTAATAAACGTAGTAATAATCGATGATACACCATCGATTATGGCAGACGTTTAGCAATGTTCTAAATCAGCCAAAATAAAGGAAACTATGATTATCGACGTCTATGTCATATTCAACAATATATTTTATAACTATTAAAGATGACCAACAATTGGTCTGTGTGTATCAAAATGGTGGTAAATAAGATATTTTTGTAGAAAAAAGAAATTTCAGGGGGGTCAGAACCTACCAGAACCCTACCCATGCGTACGCCACTGGCGCCAGTTTATTTGTCAGGGGGCAGCATACTGTATATTTTACGCTGATTTCTATAAATAATGCTTAAATACGAATGAATATTTTTTCAAATTATATGACAATACAAATGCCAGGGGGGCGCACGTGAACCACCTTGCACCCCTCCCCATCACGATGGTATCATTGTTTTGTTTACACGACGTGTGACGTTAATATAAATCGATTGCGCTCTCATAACGTGAACAAAATATTATATTAAAATAAATCCACGGGCGCACGCAATTCAATATTTATTGTAATTTGATGTGTAAAATTGATTATGTACACAGTTTCGGTATTAATTTTCCGATGGGGTTAAACCAAGTGAAAACCTATAAACAGAAAAAAAAAGCCTACACCGAAATATCGCGCGTGCAGGGCTGGCCATCATCGGTTCGGTAACCGTGCGCGAAAATCCAGTCGAATTTATTAATGGCGGCACCGCCGTAATTTCGTTCCGCTCACACCTCCCGCCGCCGCCCAAGTCACACCAACGGCCGCCGTAGCGGACTGCGGTCGTCGCGTTTTGCCAAAACAAACGGTTTTTCTTACGCGACTATTTCTCCCTGCGGCAGCCCCTTAGCAAGTTTATACACACACACACACATTCAATATAATATATTACGACCGGCCGGGATCGTCTAGTCCCGAAATTATTTTATGAACCGAAAACTGAACCTCACGGAATAATATTCCCCCAACGACGATTTTAGGTATATGCGTGGTATATATTATGTTACTGTGTTGCGGCAGTATACACCACCGCCCGAACCGTGTATAAGGTGTAATATCGCAACGTTTGTTTTTCATCACTGGATATACAATATTATATGATATAGGTACGCACGAGTTAAGTTAAACACACATCAAAATATGTAAATTATAGGTAGTGTATTTTGCAACTATTTTTTGTGTTAGAAGAACCGTGAGTGATTAAATAATCATAAAAATAATTTCTATTATATTATAATATCATTATGACAATATCAAAATCCTGCAATACCGCATGGACCTAACTATTTTTATACGATTAACATGCGAGGCCGGATAGGTTGAGATATTTTTTTCAGTAATCCCTATCGGATTTAAAAACGCTGGGTCTTCGACTATGTTATATCAAATTTAGATAGGTACGTGACTCGCGTCGAACGACCAAAAATTTTTCCAAATATCATCACAAATATAAATTACATTGGGGTAGCATATTAGGTTTAGTTTTTCAGTTTTCATTATGTCATATCCGGTTGTTTTCAATGTTCCCCTTTCTTGTATGTATATACACATAGGAATTACGTTGTAGGTATTGGTGCTAATCATTAGTGCTGTTAATTTGACGCATACGTACCTATCAGTCTCGTTATAATACGCAATACTTATCAGTTATCTCTGAATACAATAGGAACAATAGTGATGATGGCGATAGAATTAAAAATGATTTTTCAGACGGTCATCCGTGTATTAGAAATAGCAGACAATGATAAGAGTTTAATATTATACCATCGTATATACCCTTTGGCCTTTAACGCACATTCTCGGCACCCACGCATATTTAGGTATTAGGAATTCGACGGAACGTGCTGCGTGGAGGGTTAAACGCTCGCGTCTTTTGGAAAAAGGGACGAGTCGAACGATGATGATCCCTAATATATTATCATTGTTGTATTTCAGTGCGCATTCGTATAATATTCTCTTTCATTCTAACAAGCGCATATTGTTCGTGATGGACAAAATTATCCACGGTTTCACGCCTCACGGGTCTCACAAACCTTCCTATCAATAACAAAAATTTGAATTTCTGACATTAAAAAAATAATTCCATAAAATTTATCACCTCCCTCGTATTGCTATTTTGTTAGTACACTTATTTATTTCGGTACCGTATATAGGACTAATATATAATATTTTGACTATTAAATAAAATACAACATTTGTAAATATTATATAGATTACTATGAGATATGGTACTACTAGGTACGTACTTGCCGATTACAAAATCTTACAAATAATATTGCATTGTTGCGAAATAAAACCCGGTGAAGAATTGGACGTTTATCGTAAATTTTTTTTTCGATTCACCATTTGAATTTGTGCAGTCCGGCAGCTCAGCCGGTTAGAGCTGCGGAGTCGACATATTATTGCACCCAATCATATTAATATGATTGCTTTGCAACGACGACGACGACCGCGACATATTTACGATCAAAACGTGTTTACGACGAAATGAAAATACCGACGACGTTTCACGTATATAATACGCATTGTACGACAATATAATATGGGTAGGTAATAATGGTAATAATAAGTACCTTATATTATACACAATATTGTCACTGCGGCTGTATCATAGCTATAAGCCTATACCTATACACACGCAAATAAAAGACAAAAGCAAATGTAAATTCATTATTTTACGGGCCCGAACTTCACATTTTTCACGATTCGTTTGTGTGTGATATATGCTAAGAACTACGTGCGTACGTCATGTGCCGCGTACAATATTATGTATATTCCACGTGGATTGTAGTTCCGAGTCTGCCGAGAAAAATATGTGCTGTCTCGCGAACAAATGCATCCCGCCGATCGTATAATTCTTACCGCCTGAAGATTTTTACTGTTATGGCCCGGGTTTTATGGGTTTCGTGGACACTAACCTAACGGTATGTATACGCACCCGAACCCCTGCTCCAGATGTGTGTGCGTTGAAGTATAGTGCACACATGAATACACGGGGAGACGTCCCTTTAAATATTTAGGTCAACAGTCGGTGGTGTGTCGTGACGTATACCGTTTGTGCATCCATTTATACGCATGTTTATAACGATAGTAATACTGTTATGTATTAATGTATAATATACATCATTTCCTACCGATACGGGTAACGCTGCAGGCCACGCCGTGAGGTCCGAACGGATAGAAAAAATAAAATTTGTTCACAATATTTTATATAATATTATTTTTATGACGTGGTTTATCTTTATTATAGGCACATTTGTGGGTGTGTAAAATAAACAGTGCGCCGAAAAATAGATGAAGAGTGGGTTCCACTGGTACTGTTCCAACCAAAGAGATAAACACTTATACATATGCATTTTCTATGCTAAAAACTAAGTGAAATATATCTGTGGGCAGATCTAACAAGACTTCATCAATGATTTTTATAACGACAATCAACAAAGAATCACTTAATAATATATTAATATCTGTATGCTCAGTATCAGCGTTTTTAAATACGATTGCGATTATACTATGAGTATACTATAATAGTTTAGGTACTAGTTGTACCCAAAAACAATTCGATAATTTTTATTTATGTTGTATAATGTTGCAATTCGACTAATATCACTATTTCTACGACCAAACTAAATAAAATCAAACCACGTGATTCGGGTCACATCGGACAAACGTTCAAATCTGATTGTATAATTTAATAATTTCAAACTACTGTACTGTGTACACATACTATGTTATATTCTTCTTCTCAAATTTAGTTTATTAATAAAAGTTTAACTTTGTTTTTTTTTTTTTTATTGATTTTAAATTACGTCGGTTGCAAAGGCCATTAGTTACAGTTTTTTTTTTTATATATATACATTTAGTATACTTAAGAATAATACTAACTTTGTTTTAAATAAATTTCTAATATTATAATATACCGTATATTAACACATGTAGGTATACGAGTGACCAAATGTCTTAAGCACCACCCCAATACTCCGGAATGAATATTATTAAAAGCGGCAATTGATCGGATGCTCAGGATAAAACGTTTTACGATTTAAGGCGAATGTGGTTGCGAATTTTCGATGCATTAAATTTCCGACGTTTGTTTTTATAGTCAAAATATTCTAATAATCGATATTTTGGGGAAAATCGCAGATCTAATTTATGACGAAATTAAATAATATTTTTAAATTAAATTATTAATATTAAAAATATATCTACTCTATATTATATATTATAGTCTATATAGTAACGTGTTATAAATTTATAATAATTTAATATCCGTCGATCGTCTGACGCGTACATCAAATCAAAAAGAGTAATTTAGTGATTTCAGATTGATAATATTACACACGACCAAAACTTGATTTGTGATCTCAGGTCTGCGATATATCAATCGTTTTTCTATGAGGAACACGCGTGAATCCTGTCCGCATGACCACAGTATATGACCAGTGACCATCTACTCGGCTACTTCTATATATTCAATTACTTTCTATATTATAATTTATAAGTGATACGAGTACATCTTAAACAGAGACAAAACGACTAGAACTCAGTAGGTCGGTATAAATACTATAACAATATATAGGTAATATCGTGCAATATACTATACATAAACTTTTAAAGTGTATATAACATATTATATTATATTATTTAAATAAATTTAGGACGCGGAATAATCCGATAATGCCGAGGGTACCTACGTAATATATTACGTAAAGGGGTTTTAAGTACCTACCTAAACACTACTTTGGTGTTCCGCGCGTCTGCAACGCGACTATGTGGGTATATACATATAGTATAGGAGGTATAGGTACATTGTATACGCGAGTCTCTTATCTCGTCGGATGAAAAAAAATCCCTATAATATTGTACCTACGTGTATTAGAGAAACACATTTAAACATTATAATACTATGTGAGTATACCAAATACCAATATATACCTACCAGTACAGCGCGTATGGCAGGTATATAATGCGTATGGAAAAAAAAGCGAAAAGCGTCGTCGTCGTCGTTGTCGTTGTCGTCCTAATATACACGAAGTATAATAACGTATAATATTATTATACTCGAGACCACCGCCGCCGTCGCCGCCGCCTCCGTCGTTGCCGCAGCCACGTCGTGGTGATACGGATTTTCATTTTAAACGCACACAAACATCGCGTTGCCCCGTGTATAAATCACGATGATTAATTTCACGCCTGTTTCTCGACACTCGGGTGTATATACGCGTTTTTTTTCGATATACGTTTATTTCTGTACACACACACACACATGCGCACACACGCATGCGCGCACACGCATACATTTCTCGGTAATTCTTTAATTCTTCTCTCTTCTCTATCTATTACTCGGTCTCTCTGCCTTCGTCTCTGTCTCTCTCTCACCCCCCCCGCTGAAACCGTTCACCGCCACCCGGCCGCCAACACCTCTCGCGCGCAACCTTCGCCGACCGTCACCCACCCACGTAGAGCGTCGTCCGTCCCCCGTACAGCACACACACACACACCACTGACACACGCATAGACACATAATAATATAATATATACATTTATATTATGTACTCGTATCGTATTAAAATATTATCACATAATATTATACCTATGCGCATATACACCTATGTTATAATAATATGATATTATGCGAGTCGTAAACCCCCGCGCTGCTGCTGCTGCAGCAGAGTCGTATTATATTTTTACCACCCTCGGACGGGCTACGATGTATATAAACGCGCGCGTTACACGCTGCTGCAGCCGGTGCCGAATCGATATCGTCGAAAACGCGTGTGCGTGTGTGCGTAGAGTACCCTCGGCGGCGGCGGCGGCGGCTCGGGGCGATTAATCATTCGGCGCGGCCATAAATCCCGCGAGTCGGCGGGGGTCGACGCGCGCGCACTCGCATACGCTCGCCCGCGAGAGGCGCGCGTGTAATTTTCTGTGCATGTACGAGGGACTACGGGGGAAAAAAAAATACAAAAATAGGAGGGGTTCGGCCCCAATATCGGCGGTAGACATCTTGCGGCGGCTGCAGCCGACTGTACTCGAAATCCTCCTCCTCCTCCGACGACGACGACGACGCTCCTAAACCGTCCGCCCGATTCGCAGCCGATATATATTATTATTATGCACATGCACATGATATATTAGTATTACATAATTTTATTATTATTATATTATACGACACACATCACTGGTGCAGAAGAGTGAAAAACGTTACCGTACTCGGTGCGTACAACGGCGGCGGCTAATCTCCGAATTATTGTTGTTTTAATATTCTCAAAGTAGCTGCAGCGCGATCGGCGATCGATATGGCCTCTGCGACGTCCGCCCCACCCCGCAGCGTTAACGCCCGATGTTTATAATAATAATTTCTTTTGATTTAATTTTTCACATCGCTCACTCTAGCTCGGTGGGTAGCGTGGGAAGAAAATTCTTCTTTTTTTTTTGAAAGTAATAAACAATCTTCGATTAACGCTTGTACCTACATCACATTATAGAGTACCTGTTATAGTCAGTACATAAAGGTATTTGAAGATATCGGCGATTTTACATTTGAAGTTGTATTACATAAAGTAATAATTACGGCAAAACGTAATTTTAAAGAATCGTATTTCACGTCGGATAACGTAGGTTTGGGTTCCTTGCCGAAAATGCTTTTCACAACGATATTATATACATTCTAAATTAAGAATCAAGCGTTTTTCTCATATATAATATACATATATTATACGTGTCATTGTTCATATTATGGCTCATAGTTTATACAATCAAAATTATTAGTGGGCGCTCTGCCGTTGTAGTTCAAAAAGTATTTTAAAAACACATATTCAGACTGACCAAGAATAATATAAATTCCAGTCGAAACATATTTTTAAGATACTATTATTTATATCGTGGTATTCGTAGGTACTCAAAACTAAATATTTTTTTTATATTGCTCTAGTGGTAATTACCATAATATCTGTATATTGTAAGTATTAAACTACTTATATTATATTCGTATCACAATAGCTAAGGTACCTACTACATAATTGAGTATAAATAATTATAATGGAAATAGATATTTCCATTTAACCCTACTTTAACAAACACATAAACTCATGCTAAACTTATACTAACTAATTAAAATAAATATTAAATGTTACCATTGTATGAAGTTTTGTTGGAAATATTTAGTGACATGCTAGGGTATCTGGATGTTCTGATGATATTGATATTCTCTTGTAAGAACTAATCTTCCCAAAAATATCTATAATCTATTAAAAGGTAATATCGGCATTAAAATACTTTTCTAATCAGTTATTGTATTCATTAAATATAAGTACTTGGATGATCAATGTTACTAATATAATGATATGTCTTTATAAACACAAATTATTATTTGATTTCAATTTTATAACTTTAAAAGCTATAAATTATAATATGTATTACACCATAATATTGTGTTTCTACGCATAATAATAGTAGAATTTAAACAACTTATTTTTAATTTTCAAATATATTACATTATTCAAAATAAGCAAAATTTAACCAGTTATGCATGTGTATAAATCTGTGTAGTATGTTATTGCTATAATAAATAATAACCAACTATCATAGCTGAATGATTGAAAACAGTTGCCACTTGCCACTCTTAACCTTAAATCGACATTCAAATTCAATAAGAAATTTTTTAGTAAATTGATATACAATATAATCGTTCGATAATAAATCATAATTAAGAATTTTAGTGCCGTGGAAAGTAGGTATACTTAGAGTACATACATAATATTATAATGTATTAATGTGTTGCATAAAACGTTAACACAATCGATTTTAACTGCTCATACATAATAATTATTAATCGTCGAACATTATGATAGGTAGTAAATGAATCGTTATTCCTATCCATGTAGTGAATCGTATGTGCCTACATACATAATTTTGCGTTTATAATATAATATTGTTTTTTCCGCTTATGTTGATGTGCTATATAATATCCATTGGCTATCGAACCCACGGGTGTAATTAACTTTTAGTATCGTACATGGTTTCGAGTCAATAACTGCAGTGTCAGTTTATTACGAACAGATACGAAGTAATGATTTAACGTCGATTCGAAGATGGTTTAAATGATTTAATTTGCAGTCATAATTAGGTACCTATTTTATGTATTCACTGAACCATAAAATATTATTATTTGATTAATTTCCATGTACCTTGTACCCATATATAGCAGACACATCCATATACACCTGCACGGGCAATCATAATGGGTGTTATATGTTGTTTGTTTTATATCAGTCTGATATAATGTATACCAAATGAAAAGCGTCAACAAATTATGTGGTTTTTTTTTTTTGTGGAACCCTATGTCCACCAGCTAATACTTATTACAACAGACGTAAGTTGTTCATTGTAAATACCTCGACCGTCGTCGACACGTTATAATATTTAGCAAGGTGCGGAATTTGTGTTTTAGTTAAGAGAAAATATAGCACAATAGTGTTTCAAGGCCGACGCACAAAAGCCTTTGGTGAGCTCGTTCCGACACGGCAGAAAATTGCATTGTACCTGCACATACTATGCACACACTATGTCCCGCTGGGTTTGAGCATCAACACACGCGGATCGCACAGCGCGTAGTCCACTGAATCATCGACGAAAACGTTCGGGTCATTTACGCAATAAAAGTCTGTGGAAAAAAAATGCGATTTCGTTTTTTTTTCACCTCCCAAATATTTTGATCTAATGGTCTATTTGTCATCGATTTGTTTCGGGAAGGAAGATATATTATAATGCGTACACCCTCGCACGAAACGATACAATAATAATAACAATAATAAAAAATAAACCCAATAAAAAATGTATACATTTCATCACCTATATATTATATTTTATTCCATTCTAAATATTATATTGTAACTACACCGCAGCACGATACCCATATTAACCTCCTCAATATATATACTTTATTGTACAATTTTTTTTTACGAACACACGTTCTGTTCAATTTTATACATATACAGCAGTTTGATTGTATATATTTATTATGTGGTTTAAATGAGTGACAACGATATCATTATATCTTATCAATTTATCATTTTAAAAAAAACATATTTTAAAAGACTTTGAAGTGTATAAAGTATCTACCAATATATCATGCGGTAAGTTTTGAGTGCATGTAACCACCGCTGCACCGGTGCAAGTGTAATGCTGTTAAGAAAACATTACTAACGCATTAAAAAAGACAGAATTTTACTGCGGTTTGCATATAATAATGTAAGAATTTTAAAAAAATGCAGGCTCGGCGCACACGTGTACCTATATATTATAATGTGTTTATTGTAATATTACATGACACAAGATCGCGAGTCGTATATTACCGTCGTATGCGTCGCGGAATAACGATATATAGGTATCTATAGAACTACCTATATGATAATAATACGAGAGTCACAAATTGTCATTTACCACGTCGTGTAAAACGGTAATAATTATTAACGGGAAGCCGCGGGGAATTCGCATATATAGGTAGGTAAAGTTTCGTTTAATATGAATATATACATATCATATCATACGTACGTACCTAGGTATATAATATGTATCCTTGTGCTGTATACACGCATTTCCACATATAATACAGCTGTCGCTGCGTACACTTTGTCATGAGACATACTAATAGTATATAGGTATGTACATGTACATCACACACCTATAATCTATATCATGAACTTTACAGAGTTATCCGAATATGGGGGTGGTTGTATTAAAATTTTAAATCGACCTTGCTGCGACATTGAATCTCCGCCGTGATTTCGTGACGACTGGACTTCAGCAATATAATATGTATAGGTAGGCAAGACACGCGAATTCGATCGAAAACCGATTAACAGAATACAATGTATTCAGAGGTGGAACTAGGAATTTGTGCGCCTTGAGAAAATGAGAAAAATACGTCCAATCGTAGATCATGACTGAAATAACCTTTCCTACACATAATTGTTTTCTAATAATAATAATATAATTAGCACAATTAAATGTATTTATTCAAATATTTAGCAATCATTGACGAATATTTTGGTTACAACGTACAAAAAAAGAATATATTCCATATTGAAATAGTAATCAACTATAGATATCAAATTTAAATATAATATATAAATTCCAATGATATTACTCAATAGATTTATTTAAAATACAAATGCTGTGTGATACATTCCCATGGGATATTATTTTAATGTAAAAATATCACTTATTAAATTTCTTTGTGAGCATAGGCACTTAAATATTTTTTTTATTTTCATTTATTCTTCAAGAAGATAATGGGCTCTAATGAACACGTTCGTGTGGGGTTCATAATATGATAAAACAATTTTATAATATTATCTGTGCATATATTTATATTTAAACGTTGCATTGATGCACTCATATAAGTTTTTGTGCATAAGACATTTTAACAAAAACAGCATAAATACATGCGTGGTTTTATTAAGAATCTTAAAAATGATAGCGTATAAGTTTCTATATGTTTGCGAATCTATGCATATTCTCACTTTTTTGGGAACTTTGTCTGATGCCTGGATGACCGGATGACGAGTATATGGACTCGATCATAAAATTATCAATGGGCACAAACGATAAACTCCACATACTACATATTATGTACTACTATATATAGAGTAAATGACAATTGTCAAAATAATGCATTTATCATTGTTGTTATTAATGGTAATTTGTACTATTTTCCCTATAGTTAATAAAATAATGACGATAATTAAATTACGCTGCGTATATGACCATTGATCATTATCTTTTTTTCTTTTCTTTCCTTCAAATATGCATATGGTCATGACCATCACTAACGTCCTAAGCAATTTATGTGATGTTAAAATACTGTTTTAAATTCTAACACCAAACACTAAACATATAGGCCCGTAAAAAAATTACGTCATCTAAAATTTTATGCCCATGGGATTAATCTCCATCCACCCCCCCAATTCCAACTCTGGATTAATTAGACAGACGATATATTTATTTGTCTAGAGAGAGAGACGACCAGACGAAGTATGTTTTTCGTTTTCTATTCACGAAAAATGCGATATCGTAAATAAATATACGTTAAAAACGGCTAAAAAATAAGTGACCCGAATGCCTTCGTCTACCACAGCACTGCAGTACCCCGGAACACGCGGTCTTTTTTCGCCGCCGTCGCTGTCAACATAACTCTTTCCAGCACCTGATCCTCACCCCCTCACGTATATTGCCCACCCCGTCGCACACGCCCCGGGCGTGTAAATGCGAATTAAAAAATTCTTCTCTTAATTAACAAACGTCTGGAGCTACTGGAGTCTTGCCACTTGTTATATTTATGTGCGTCGCCGAAAAATAAAGGTCCTTTTTCTGTACGGTTTTGTATATAATATATTATTTCGGTCAGCCGCGACGGTGTCACGTTTTTTATTTTTGCGCGCGTCACGACGGGGAAATTACAAAACAAAGAACTACCTATACTATACCCGCAACGTTTTAATTTCACTAATTGCATCGCAAGCGGTACAAATATGATGCAAAAAAAGAAAAATTTAGACGAAAAAAAAAATAAACTGCATAGTATAATAATAATATTAAAACTATACGTTCAAACGGCAGCCGCCCGTAAAATAATCATAACGTAATATAATATCTCCGAATCGCATTTTCGTCGCTTCTATCCGCGCCGCGCACTGCTGCTGCAGGGACTCGCAGCGTAATACGAGAACCGTATAATCTGTTTTGTATACGGATATAATACCGTTCTGAAATTATTATTTATTTGTTTTTTTTCGTTTTTTGACCTCTGCGGTCGAAACGCCGGAAACAATCGCATACATAACAAAAAAAAAAAAAAAAACGTGCACAGGGGTCCGGACCCCCGTCGAATCCGCTTATGCGACAACGCAATATTATTATTATTATAATACAACGTCAGTCGACTCGTCGCGTACACAATGCATACATCACGTCATAAATTGTGTATGATGCGTGTTGTAGGTACCGCTTTAATAACTCGTCTCGTCGTCGTGTCCCCCTAGCGGATTGTTGTAATTCAACACCGCGTCGAAACCTCCATCGCGAACAGCGTATACAGTTTTATAGTGCTGCCCGGCAATTAAAACCCGAGAAAAACTGGCGGTGGCGGCCGTTTAGAATCTCGTCAATTCGCCGTTTGCGGTCTGGGGGCAGCGAGTCGTGTATCTCGGTGTACGATGTATATATACGTATATACACGTGTACAAGTGAACCGAAATTGGCTCGCCGCGAGGGTCCGCGACGCCCATTGTTACGCCGCGGTCGTTCGCCAATTAAAACCGACACTAAATTGGCGGCGGTGTCGTGGGGGTGGGGACGTGCAGCGCGGGCGAGCGGCGGCGGTAAAAGAAACGAAAAAAGTTACGCGCCGGGCCTATACTCGGGAGTGTACTGCGGAGGGTTCAAAAAATAATGATAAAAGGAGAGCGAGAAAAAAATGCGCGACACTTATTTACGACTTATTCCCTGGCCGGCGATGGATGTTCGTATAATACTCGATGCGTGCATCTCTCTCACCTCTCTCACTCTATCTCTCTCTCACCACATCTCTCTCTTTCGCACACACTGACTCTCTCTTTCTCTATCTATCTCTTCGAGTCCAATCTTGTCGCGTTAAACTCCCCGGACAATCATAATAAGATAATAGGATACGGCGCTATCCTGCAGAAGCAGTATACATATAAACACACACACACACACCTATTTATATTTTATATAATATAAGGTGTCGGAAGCGTTTGCGTGTGACGCCGTGTAATGACTTTAGTGCGCCCGTCGTACTCATACACATCTCAGGGGGGTCGTCTTTCGCTTACACACACACATATATATATATATATATATGTACAATTATTATTTTGGAAGACGAGTGAATTCCACAGCAGGACAGCCACAATAACGTTTTCAGTATATTATATAGATCTCGCGATCCGCACGTCGTTGGAAAGATTGCTGCATAGTGCTGTACTTGCTGTATCTTTTATCATCACCTTTTATTTTCTTAGGTACTTATTTATTATACACGAGCATTGTAGCAAAGGGGTATCAATAGTATGGGAAAATTATTGAGCAGTTTGAGTGTACAAATACCAATTATCAATATTGTAGAAATGAAGTTAATCTGTGCCTGTATAAAAGTCAATTTTGATATTTTAATTATTAAACTCAATAATTCAAATTCAAAAAGTAAAATATCACAAGTCTTAAAGCTAAATATTGGACATTAAAAATAAAATATCGAAAATCGACTCTCATATACAGAGGCCTATAAAAAATAGATAAACTTTTTCTCTTCAATTAGTTCTTACTATTATGTCACTCAGTAAGCTATATTATTGGAAATACGAAACTAAGTTTCCACGTTTTACCAAAATTCATATTTGTAAAATTAGTGTGTTAAGTTCTGCATTATTGACATGTACATGCACGTGAGGCCGTGTGAGAGCACTCCGCTATTTATTTTATAATAATCACTTACTACGCACACATTTACACGACCCACATACACACACTTAGAAAATTGTCTATATTAAGCTACTTAAAAACGTTCGGTATTGATACCCCTTAAATATAATATGTATATATATATTTGATATGCGTGTTGTGTCGTGGTTTTTCCCTCAAATCAACCGCTCATTACCTACGTTTTGAATTTTACACCGCATACGAATTGTGTCGAAATGTCGAGCAAACAATAAAAAGATCACGATAAACACAAGTTCTGTCATGGATGTATCTATATAATATGTTCAATTATACTACAATACCCGAATAAGCCACAACCTACCCGAATCGCTATAGCCGAAAAAACTCTCAATCCATAGCCAAGATCATCCAATTCATCACAGGCACGCCAATCTTCAAAAGTTCTAATCAAAATTTAGTTAACACTTAGATTTAGGATAAAATGTAAATTGTAATTTATTATTTACTCTCTATAAGCCAATGACGACCCATGTTGCCGAGGGTATAAATAAAAAAAAAATATTATGTTCAATTGGAACCTGTCCAGTGTCCGATGACTTTTCCTAATCGAAATATAAAATTATTGGCTTTTGGGAGGTTTTTTTTTCGTGGCAGTATTTTAACGTGTTTAAATATGATTTAATATAATATTGTACTTTATTTTATTCGTTTTAAAACGAGCGTGCATATTAAATTTGACAGTTTAATGCAAAATCGTGATACGGATCACGCGTACTGCATCAGTAAACGCGCGGCAAATATGAAAATATTATATTATAATGCGTTCTTTATATCAGAGTTCAGACCTAACCGTTCCGATCGTCGCGGGTGACCCATTTCTAGGATATTCGATATGATATAATATAAATATATATTATATATGTTTCAAAAATGTCCGGTTATAAAATATTTCTTTTATTCCTTGCGACGACGGAAACTAAGATATAGTGAGACGGTGTATACAACGCGCGTGTGTGTGTATACTATAATATAGTGTAAATACGTATATTTGATGTAATGTATTCGTCGTATCCTTGTATACACATAAAACACACATTAAATATATTTATGACGTTGTTCGTTGTGTGCATATCTGTACCTAAATATATATATACACGTATATACAAGTATGTATGACTACCGAGCGTTTTCATAATTAACGATGTTCAACGTTTTTATTACGCGGCATCTACGCGATATATATTCGTAGACACTATTGTCTCTATGAATTATTTGTTCATATTCGTTCGTATGGCGACTCGTAGTTACTTCAGCTTGTAGTATACAATAATATGTACTCTACGATAATATCACGCAGTACACGCATACAATAGGTGGAAAATCGGTGTTTTAAAGTGTATTTTTTTCACGTCTTTGATGAAAAATCTGCAAAGCACGCTGCAGGAGATTCGCATAAAAACATTATAACATTTATATTTTCCGTACTACTTCATAACACGTCCAAGTCGGGTGACGTGCGTGGAGTCGGCGATCATCATTGGCGAATACGAAGCGCCATGACTGCGATGAGTTGTACCACGGCCATAATTGTTAGCTAAAGGAACTTGCACGGTACCAATACAGTTTGACGACAAACAAATGCTCCGGGAAGTCGGTAACCTCAGTCGGTAACCACGTTTTTTTCAGTCGGAAAACCAAACCTTTTCCAACCGTAGGAGGAGTCGCTACTCTATGAACATAATATTATAATCGCTCTGTACATACATAATATACCAGCTAAGGTTGTTGCGCCAGGAAAACGGACGGCGGCAGATTTCGGTTGTTTTTCGGACACGCCGCGCGTTTCCCACGCGCGTCCTATACGACACGACGGCGGCGACGTGTCTTATAATGTTATACAAGTCCTATTCCGCCTCGCCCGCGTAGATTTAGGTACATGTACACAATACACGTATACCTAGTAATATATACACATAATATTATTATTACCTATATATTATAATATGATATTTTATGTACGAGCTCGCGTGGTTCTTATATAATGTAATATTATTATATAGGTATAATATATATGGTATATACCTATCGTGGCACAAGCCGGAGCGGCGGCGGCGTCGGCTTCGATCACAACTGGCGCGCGTGACGGGCATGCGTTACCAAAATTTGAATACATCGCGGCGGCGGCGGCGACCGATAGAAACGGATCTCATGATTTATGTAAAAGAACGGTGTGCGCGCGCGCGTTCACAGTTGATTTTGGAACAATGAACCCCTCCCCCTCCGCGCCCCTGCAGCAGCAGCAGCGCGCATCATCATTCGACTGACCCTGTTTAACCGCGTTCATAATAATAATAATAATACGTAATATATAATAATATAATATAAAATAACTGGTTTCTGGTTTCTATATAAGTTTTTTTCCACCGCGTATACCCAAACCGAGCGGCGTTTTTAATTTATTTATTTTTTCGTTTTTTTTTTATTGGCACAGATGTTTTTTGTTTTTTTTTTCTTTTGGTTTCGAAGACGCGCACACATTGGGAAATTCAATGAGCTGCGCGGGCCCCCTCGAAGGCGGGTGGTGGCCCGGGACGAATATACTGCACGATCGCGAGATCCGTTCGAAACACGCGAAGCGTCCACCGCGCGTATTATTTCTATACGGAACGACATTTGAACGCAGTCGTACAACGTATAATATATTATAATTTAAAATATATAAATGTATCACAATAACAATATAATATAATAATGTATAATATTATTAAACCGACCGTCCGAGAGACGATGACCGACGATAGACAATGATATTTTTTATACGATATTTACGGCGCGTGCACATTTATAATAGGTGTGTAGGTATGTCGCATTGTCGAAAAACCAGATTTTTAATTTATAATTTCGATCCACCGATCACCAACAATTAAGTAACTAATAATCAGCGACATTCGCTCATAATAATAGAAATATTATAACGCAATATCCGCGGCTGTCGAATTGCCACACGCACAAACACGCTTCACACAGTTCACACTACAACGCATAATAATATAATAGTTTTATAGTTCGTCCGTCCGGCAGGGCTTAAATTCAATGGATGTTGATTTACACACATAGCGGACGGTCCGATAATAACGTGTTTATAACATTTATATATTATCTACGTAACAATAATGTAACGTTGTACGGGACTTCGGGACGGTATAATCAATATAGTTCCATTATTATATTGATTTAAACGAGAATTCCATTATTTCGTCCAAACACCCATTATCACGTCGTCAGTCAGTAAGGTAATAGCATTGATTATAAATACTAGTATTTGTAATCAATGGTATACTACCTACACTGTCCCACACTCACACGGTGTTTACTGTATGCCTAATTAATATTATATTGCTATGTATCATCGACTATCGAGAACCTATCACATTATAGTATGTTATACATTGTAAACTGTAGAACTTTAGACTAGGTATCGCCAACCAGTCTATCGCGATTTATTGGGTTATAAATTATAACTATCGGAACATTTGTTTAAGTGTTCAAATATTTATTATAAATTCGTTTAAAATATATTTTATCCAATTTTTTTATGCAATATAATACGAAGCTGTATACAATTATGCCTAATTAGTAATTAATAATTATAGGTAATAATATGCCGTTTGATGAATATAATAAATAATAATATATTACCAACAAAATCGTCACATTTCTAAGACTTATTAATATGTACAACTTATGTATGTACAACAATCTAATAAAACCATTGTATTTATTTATGTGTAACCAATATGTATTATTATGTTGTAAGCTAATGACCTAGTAGTTGATGCTGTACCAAGAATAAAAAAAAATAAAAAAAATAACAATATACCAAAGATTTTATAAATGTATAATGTTTACGTGTATGGTATATCGCGTGATCTCTGTGGAAAGAAAAAACATGGTGCGCAGTCGTATTTGCAGGCAGTGGTGTACCTACTTACGTGTTTGACCCCCTCCCCCCCATGGCTTTTTTTCACTATAACATTATAAAAACGTGAAAAGATTTTTATAAAATGTATTTATATTCATTCTTTATTTAATATAACTCCCCCCCATCCTCACCACCACCATTCAGAAAATGTCTGAGTACCTACGCCACTGCAGTTTACAGGTGAGGTTATATACGATTTATACGATAATAATATTACTATAATTTATAATTTATATAGTATAGAGGGTAAAGCTGCAGCTCTCTCAGTCTCTCGACTAAACTGATCAACGCGTGTCGTATATTATAAGCGACGTCCTTATATGCAATCGATCATCAATCTTTTATGTTATAAATTGAAACGATACAAATATATTATTATTATTATGTTTACATTGGACTGTCGATGCGATGGTGTTGCGGACGAGGCACACAGCGCGCATGGAATATTATATTGCCGCTACCGATTAGCTATACGCGTATTTATATATTCATTAATGTTTAATACTATTATGGTTAATGTATATAACACACGCTCCTTATTCTAACGGTGGGTATTATATAGCCAGTGTGTAATATAATAATATAATGTATGGGTACTATATAGGTACTTTGTCGTAATTAACAAATTACAACATTTTTCTTCTTCTTATATTATATTTAACGCGTATTTACGCGTAGGTGTAATATAGTGTTAACGTACCTACATATAATAATATAATATGCGGAACACACAAACCGATAAATTGACAAGATTTGTCTCTGTAAATAGTTATATAAATTATTATACCTATACTATGGCTATACCTACTATCGGCCATCGCTATGTTTCCGATCTAGAGATTAAAAATAATTACGCGTTCTGTAGGTATAATATAATGTATACCTATATTATAATAAAATACAGGTAAATGCATAAAAATATATTTATATTTAATACTAAAATGTACCTATAGGCTTTTTACATAGTTTGTATTCTAGTATACATATACATAGGTTAATTTTAATTTAACATATCAACTTTTAATAATCTTGACTGAGTTCTCATTATACTTTCCAAAGATTTCCCATGGGGATATAGGGTAGTTTGTATTTATTACGTGTTTTGCGAGACTCTTGTATATACACCTACATCGCGGATCTGTGTATATGTATATATTAACATACTTGCTATAATAAACAACAAATTAAAACAAATGCTGAGAAAACATTTTGTAAGACTCCGCACCGCGCCGCACAGATTCGGAATTTATATTATACATACATTTACATATGCAGCAGCAGTTAAATTTTAGGGAACATCTGCTGTAGTTGTACGTGTCCAGAGGCGTAGCCAGGAGGGGGGGGGGGGCTAAGAGACTATAGCCCCCCATACAAAATTCATTAAAAAGCATTAAAAACCCTTCAATATGTGAGTGCTTCCGGGAATAAATTGAATCTAGTTGGTAGTACAGGAAGGAGGGGGTTATATGCAGAAAATCCTCAGTACTTTTCAAAATAATCGCTGAAAACTAAAAAAATCGGGATTTTTTCACAACACCGGCCTTTAACAAAATCTTTGTTTCTTTTTTTTTTTTTTTTATTGTAATTCAAAATACGTTTACCATAGGGAGTGGAAAATTTCTTTGTTACACATATATTGTTATTTATATACACAAAGAGAATCTTAAAATATTTAGAATTATTTAAGCTACTACTGCGAATAGTTATTAACTAACTAATACAAATTATTAACAATAATACTTTGTATAATATTATTTGTGATGTTAATGGATAAAAATTGTTTAACCTATCGCGTTTAACTAATAGAAAAATAAATATAAATTAATTGTAAAATATCATTAGAAACAAAAGTTGACACACTGTTTCTGCTCAGAACAGTTAATTGTATGCAACATTGAACTCAAATTTACTCATGCAATTATCTGATACTTACCTATCAATAAGGAGGTACACTCTCAAAATTGACTATACAGCAGAGCGATTTCCTCGTTTTAGTTATATTATTATGTTTTAAATTTGAATATATTATATATGTTATGCATGTCATTTAACATGTTATAGGTATTATAACAAACTTAACACGCGTTTTAAGTAGATGCTAATATGTTATTATACCGAGTGGATGAGAGGTAGTAAAATCCAATCTAGACGACGTACAAATTGGCTATAATTAATTCACTAGAAATACTTGTATGAATATTTAACGTTCTATACATCTTAGACGAGATGATGAAACATAACAGCTTTACCATGCAGAGGCGTCTCTGAGAAGAAGGGTAATTTTAAACATTACAGGTAAGTTTTGTTTGAACATTAAAAATATCTAGTTCATACCTCTAAAATATATGACAGGTATAATGCTGAATATCGGAACTAGAATAACGTTTTGTAACTTTTACAAAAATGTACACAAGATTTTCATATTATAATATACGATATGTATTATATAGTATATACAATATACATTATACATCGTACTTTCAAAATGGTAAGACCCACCCCCTCAATCAAGGCCCTGATAGATGCTCTGAGCGTTACAATCGCATGTGTTCACAAAATCTGGTTTATGTGATAGACGCAATTAAAATGATTTCATATCATAATAATTATTATAATACTAACAATTATTATTGCTAAGCGTTTTTCGAAATTTTACATCGTTTTCTCCTCTACGTAATTGATTCGAAATCACTCTTTGTGATGCACGTTGTTTAATTATATAATAATATGATAGTATGATATATATGCAATTTACATACATATTTGAGAAACGAAAAAAAACCGTTACGACGGTTATTATTATAAAATCCGTGTCGTATCGACGTTTAATTGGTTTGGCCGGTTGGGTCTACCGCGGTGGACGGTATATATTACTATGATGCGTGTTTAAGTATAATATAGCATATTTACATACATATTATATGCAGAAATATACGTTTAATAGTATAAATAACGTTGTGCTGGTTTGATTGAAAACGACGAATACGATATGGTATAATATAAATAAATATATTATTACGGTACTATAATATGATATATGGTATAATGTACCTAGTTTATATACTATCGTTCCTGGCCAATGCTCTCCGACCTTATACAATTTGTATTATTTTTTCCCATACATTTTTTTAAAGAAATCTGCAATTGGACACTCTTTGCTTTGACGCCGCGCTCAACACTATAATATAAAAACCTAAGCGAATTGTCGTGTGCACATATAATTTCGTATTATATAAACATCGCCGGACAAAGAGCGATGCGATTCGCATACGGCTTTATATGTACGATGGTAATAATAATGATAATAATTAGTCGAGCGATTGTCGTACACCGGCGAGGTGTAGGTATATAATATATATTATACGCGTTGTACATATTATTACCTATATGTAATAAATTATAAACTTCCCCGACGGGAGTACCTACCTGTATATTATAATTTTATAATGCTATTTTCTTATATTATATTTATTATTATTTCACAATTTTTTTTTTCTATTTCTCGAATCCTCTCCAAGCCAAAACGCAAGCGCGACCGCGCGCGCAACACATGCACGCACACGCATGCGCGTGCACGCTATCATGTATATGTGTACATATATATTATTTATATATAATAATATTATTATAATGTGTATTATAACCCGGCGAACTGAACGAGACGGAGAGAGAGAGAGAGAGAGAGAGAGAGAGATCGTTGTCGTCATTCATCCGCTGGAGGGCCGCGTTATTTACGAGCCGGCGTCGATGAAATATGGCCGGCCGGTCGCACCTCACGTATATACACACACACATATATATGTATATAATTTAACATATACACATGCAAACCAACGTTAATGTGTGTGAGAGTATGTGTATATACGAGAGTACCACACGCACACCATATAATATGTGTATATACGCGTATATTGTCGTCGTCGTACACCGCTGTATCCATTATATAATATTATATAATAATAATAATATGATCGCATGCACCGCACGCATAACCAAAGTCCGAAAACTGGCGCATTTCGTAGTCGGTATTATATGATGTGTATAACAATAATAATAATATTAATTTCACACGATAATAATGTGTATTCTCGTATATAAGCGGCGAGAGAAAAACGAAAAATTATATCCATATAGGTACACGTGTATATACTATATAGGTAGTCCCTTTCGGACAATAGGACACCCACCGCCTCCGACTCGCGCCTACAATTTTATATTATTTTCGTCCTTATATATTATTATACCTGCTGCAGCGCGTCGCGTCACCTGCGCCACTTTCACTCTGTCCGACGCCGCCGCGATCTATTCACACGCACGCAGCCCCCCCGCGTGCGCAACCTCCGTTTTCGGTTTTTATTTTCGAAAACTGTGTAGTATATATTAATATAAACGAAATCCTACGTACATAAACAATGGAGTACCTGCCGAGTGGTAGTACCTACCCCTAGAATAACATATAAATAATTTATAGAAACTATTTTGGTACGAGTAATGTATAAGCGTGAAAAAGTATAGCTATGATCAGACCAATTAATATAGAGGGATTGGTTCTATGATTCGAATATATAAGGGTGATAGTATATAAAATAATATATAAGTGAGTGGATAGTTGGGGCATTTACAACTCCCTCATAAAGTGTACCTAATATCCTTTTAATATAGCAATATTACTATTATAAGTTTATAGTTCAGTATTTCATAATGCTATAATTTTAGAGTTCCAGATGACGTGTTGTGTTGAAAAACGTTTCTTGGAAAGAGATATGAACAGAGATTATTCATCAGAGAAAAATATCATCATTCGAACTCTATGTATATAGTCGGCAGTCAGCACGTTATTTTATTTAATTTTTTATTCCATACGTGTTTGATATTATTAATTTATAATATGCATTTTAACACGCGATACACAGTATGTAATATAATATATAATATACCTATAATAATATATATAAGCAGCGAACAACGCACAACGCGTTCGTCTATTATGGTAATTAATTTAATCCGGTATAGGTATGTGTACGTACTACAAAAACTACTTGTCTTTTAATGACGCTGTTTTTCTCTATAATATAAAATAAAACCATCTCGATATATTTTATTATCTTATAACTAAACACACGCACACGTGATACGCGTAACCATATTATATACTATATAGATATATTAAAACCTTTTGCAACAAAAAAAAAAATATACGTTTTTTATGATATTATAATTAATAATTTAATATATTATTATGCATTCAGTATCTATGTATTATTGATATAAGAAATATCTATCCTCTGCTGCTTTCAGTCCTAAGATGAGTTTGCAGCCATTTTTCACTCTTTTCCTTCGTTTTCAAGTCTATTTTCTACGTTCGATTTACATCTTTGATCCATCACTATTTATTGACTTGTTGTATATATTCCAATTAGGTCTTTCTCTATATGAAAATTACTTTCTATGCACACTATTCTATCCAAGCAATCCGGCACCATGTCTTATTTTCTTGATACTTTTTCATACTGATCTTTACATCTCTTGTACTTCTTCATTACTCATTACTCATTAGTCATTATTCACCATGCAGGGTCCATCCGACTTAATATCTCGAGTCCATCATGAGCATTATTCTGTACCAGAAAATATAAAAAGTTTCTATTCTTCTTTAGTAACCACTCAGAATATGATAATAAATAAAAAAATATAAAAAATATACAATAATTACATAAAAAATACTGATTGTAATCATTTTTAATGACATGCTTGGATATTCGTTTTTTGTTTTCAATAATAATTTATAAATACAATATTACATTTTAAAAAGGAGTGACCTAGAAATTAATCATAATATTATTTTTTATTTTGGGCTGCAAACGCGAAAAACGTTATTTATACAATTATAATACTACCATCGATACTGATCAATGATACTAGTACAATAACTACTAAGCCATTGCATGCCATCGTTCGATCTGTAACGCGCCCTTAACTGCGGGCATTTTGAGTTTAATAATAAATATTGTAATTTGAGACGTATTGGTTGAAATTTAGCGAGGTACGTGTTATAAAATATGATTGCAAAAATAACAAATGCGGTACACGATAACCGTTAAGTTGCGTTTCAGTACGATTTTTTTGTTTATTTTATTTTTGTTAAATTATTATTTCACGCTCTTTCCCATGATCTGAAAACACACACCACACACACACAAATAGACACGTGGCAATGGGAAATATTTCGGGCGTTCTCACATACGGACCCGACGAGCACATTCTTCCCACGCGAGGCGGCTCGCGGTCGCGCGCGCGTACACATCTCGTTCGGGCAGAAAGCGTCGTCTTCTCGGCACCACCGGCGGCGGCGGCGGCGGCGGCGGCGTTATAATACAGTGCGTGGGCTGAGAAATTCGCCAAAATTGGAATTCCGACGGGCAACCCGATGATTTATGTCAAAAGTCACAGTCATACTACGCGTAAACACACGGTGTGGTTGTGTGCGACGATAAATTACATTATACGGACGACATAATTACAGTATATTTCATATTATACGATATAAGTTTTCGATACACCACAACCGTCGGAAGAGATATGTCATTAAAATAATTGTAAAAATTATTATCGACTCCGAAATCCGAATGTTTCATTTGACAATATAATTTATTTACTATTTCTCGCCGCTGTACCAATATGGCAATATGTGTACATTATGTTATGACGTTAATTTTTTTTTTTTTGCTTGGAAAATATTGATTTTATCACGCCAACAATTATTTCAATTTGCGTTCAGATTTTTACGCGTTTTAATTTCGACAAACCTGCATAAATATTATTAATTTTCCTTGTGCAACGCGATTTTTGACATTCGAAAACGCGGGCTTTGTTTGAAACGCCCACAAAAACTTAAAAAAAAATAAAATAATAATAATCACGATTAAAACCCCGTACGCTATTCATTAAACTTGACAATAGTTTTTTAATTTTTCAATCATGCAACTGTACGGGGTAGGGTTGTGGTACTTATTTAATAGTATTAATTATACCTTATTATAACATTATGATAATAAACTCCGTTCAAAGTATTCCGTTTTAATCGATTCGAATATTGGTAGGTAGGTCTCCTCCAATTGCAGTAAAAAACAAAGTTATACGCACTCACTAAATAGGTCGTTGATCATAAATCAAAATAAATCACGTTGGTAAACCCGATAACACCGATTCGTGATCTTTCGAATTTTGATGGATTCAATAATAAAAAAAAAATTATATTTATTAACATCATATTATTATATCTAACACAAAATAATGTAATAATAATATGTGTTGGTAGTTAAGTGTGTGTTTATGGCGATGACGTGATGTGTACAAACTACAAGTCACAAAGCACACTCGAACAGACTAGAATAATATTACTATAATAGTATATTAAGCGCGGTTTCTACAACCCACAATAATTATATAGGCAACACTCGGGATGAGAGGCAGCGAACGATGGCTTTACGTTGGTCATCGAAGATCCCAATCGCCGCAAGACTCCGTTTACAATAATATATTTAATAATACAAATTTGAAGTATATTATGTAAACACACGTACACCGTCATTTAATATTATAATAATAGGTATAATAATATAGGTAACTATAGGGAACTAGCACGGCGTTGTATGCGAAATATATACGCGGGAAGTCGGTTTAGGTGTACTTCAAAGTCTCCATAATGCGCACAAAATATAATCGGCTATAATATAATTAATTATAACGTAATAATAAGTATAATTATGTCCTATACTATAATTAAATCTAAAAACTACCATATTATATTATATATTGCACGTAATCTGTCTGCATTGCGGTTAACAGCCGTGATCAGTTATCAGTAGTTATCTATAATAAATCCGAACACATCACGACATATTAATATCTGCGCCCGTCGATAATGGTATATAGGTCATAGGTATATATATACCTATTAAATAATTCTGATATTCTGATTTTCTCATTATAATATTAAAATAACTATCATTTTATAAATTGCACTGCTATATGTAACTACGGGGCAAAATTACCCTTTTCTAAAAGTCGATATGTAAATTGCCGCAAAAAAAATTTAACATTATACAATTTGCGACATAACCGATAAGATATTAAATAAATTATTAATTAATTAAATTTATTTAATCATGTACATATTGATACGATAACATATTTAGGTACATAAATCATATTATATACCTATATGTCATTATATATAGGTACCAGCTATACCGTTTTATTAATTATGTTATGTTGCGTACAAATTGGTTAGGTAAATTAAAATGTATTTTTAAGTAATTTTAACGCAACATACTAAATATCGATTCCTTTTTTTGTGATAATACTATAGGTACTCATAACGTCCTACTTATACTAGTGTAGGTACTTACCTACTTACTAAAATAAATTGCAGCAGTTTGTATAACCGTTCTTCTCGGTTTTGTCGATTGTTTTATATTATGTTAAATTTTTATTTTCCGCAGTTTACCATCGTTTTCACGTCGTCGCCGGTCTGACGCGCGTCCGCGACGTGCCTAATACCAGTAATACCACAGAACAATTTTGTTAAATAGAAGCGACACTCGATCAGCTGATCGGGTTCTTGTTTACCCGTGATCTGCGGTACGACCCGCCGAAATACGTTGAAACGAGCCCGAGCACAACCCGAGATAATACGTTTAAATACCGTATACCCGTGTTACGGTAACGTTTTCCACCGCCGTGTTCAAGGCCATAGTCACGCGATTTGGCCAACTCACACATTACCCGTTTGCTAGACAATAGGTCACGTCTTGTGCGTTGCAGATAGGTACCTCGGGCGTATAAGCACCGCGACCAATCGCAATCCTCGCCATTGCAGCGGCGATTAAACAAAAAAAAATCTCTTGGAAACGTATATAGTGAGAGCTGCAGTCATCAAGTGCTTGCGACGTAAACCACGACCTCGGTCAACGACGAAAATAAAGTGGTACCTACCTATATTATATTATTATTATCATCATCATCACCATCGTCATCGTCATTATTATTATTACTCGACGGTGTATGGGAGAGGGAAACGGGCACATAAAATCCAATGGTTATGTGCCGTGGTGGCGGCGGCGGCAGTCGTTTCGCCGGGGCGGCCGACCCAAACAAACCGTAAAACCGTACGACTGTAATAATAATAATAATAATAGCTGTAATAAAACGATGGCGGCGCGCGACTGGGCGACATCTGTCCGCGGACGGCCGGACGACGACCGACGGCCTCGGTAGTCGGCAGATCGCACGCGGTATACTTGTGCGCTGCAAGAAGAGTTTCCATACCAGTACAGTGGTAGGCCCTACCATACTCTCCCACGCTTGGCCAAAAGCTCAAAACCGTGTTCGAATAGAATTAATATCATATTAATAATATTATAGGCACTGATAGTGATTTCTGTCGTAGGATCCGATCAAAAAGTGTTACCCGTTAATATGGAAAAAAAAAACTGTCCCTATAACATAACCACGGTTAGACGGATGGCAATATTATGATTTCGGTATCATTTACGTCGTTATCGCGCTCAAAGAAAAATTACCTGGCGTGAAACTCTCAAAGGTCGCGTCTATACTGATCGACAACTACTGGTGTGAATTGTATTTCTTTTCAACAAAAATGTTATTCGGTCGTGATGACCAATGTCACATGACCAAGCGCTTAGGTGGTTTGCGTTTAGTTAACGTAAAATATTACACTTATCGGCCGCCATCAAGTATGGACGTCTAACGAAGCGTAGTATACACTACACAGTCAACCTACTAAACGTACGGTGACGTTACAGGACGAGAATGTTGTTGTGCACTTACTTAAGCCTGTTTACGATATAATATACAACAACGTCAACAACGTAGTCTTCTGACCTGTAATAATAATAATTATGATAGCGTACATCGAGACTGTGTAAACAAGTCCGTGGTTAAAAACAGAAAAATGAATTATCTAATAACCGAATGATAAACTATGTAGCCCGCAGTAGTTGGCCCTAAAATAATGTTTCGTTAGAATCGCGGTTATCTACACAATTGTGGTTCAAATATACATCGATGAATGCGTATCGTAATTCGTAGGTAGGTACTGTAAATTGTACCTAACACAAATTATCCACGTTTATATTACCACGTCGAATTCTGTATAGGTACCTACCATTGTTTTATATGATGATGATATTATATGTTAACGGTTTAGCACCTTCTCGATAACAGCCGCATGAAATATATTTTGTCAATCGTTGACAGAAATAAAAATATATAAAAGGTTGCGTTATTCAAACAGAAAAACTACAGTTTGTAGGTAGCTCTAATCGTTATATTTCCTTAGATGTATACTTATTGTACCTAAGCATATCAATTATAGGTAGTATATAATTGTGCTTGCAGAGGAAGTATGAATATTGAGCAAATCGACAAAGAATATCTTACGAATCTGCAGGACTGACTAGCCAAAAGCGGCTCCTCTATACCAGAGACCGGAACCGAACCGACAACAACCCGTTGGCGCTGTTATAGTGCCCAACAATATTCTGAATATCGTATTGGTAACCGGAATCAGAGCATTATTAAAATTGTAATGTCAATTAATACATATTTTTTACATACCGGCATACATTACTTGGGTAATCAATCGTCGGCCGACCATCGACCAAACGGTATCTACCTAAAGTCGATATTATAATATAACCGCAATAATATTATTATTATTATTATAATCTCACCGGGGAGAATAATGTAATTTCGATTATCGGACTTTAGTCGTATACCGGTGACGACGGTCGTAAATCGCTCTCTATCATTCTCGCGGGCCGCGGTCACACGGGTCGCCGCCGTGCCGCCAGATGGCGCACGCGATTCGCATCCGACGAACGGCGTTTGACACACGCGAGTTGGGTTGCCTAAGCACGGCATAAGCAAGGCGTGTCGACGATGTGGGAAATCCGACGGGAAAACGAAAACGCGATACGGATTTACCGGAACCGAGTAACGTTTTCTATTTCCGTCTCCGCGACAGAATAGGGGTGCGATAGAAAACGCGAACGACAAACCACTTCCCGAGTCGCCGCCGCCGCCGAGCGATTGACGCAAAAAGTACTAACCTCACATTCACTCTCCGATAGCGGTATGATATCGTTAGGTATATTTTATTGTAATATTATGTCAGTCGTCGTGATTGCCGCTGCCCAGCAGCCGCGGGCTCGGTTAAGCATTTCGCGTCGTAACGCGTGTTAACATTTTACACGAATATTTATAATATATTGTGTACAACGCCTCGTAAAAAATAAAATCTGATACCGATTCTTATCGCGGTTATCATCGCGTACATATTATTATAATGTACTGCGGTGCTGGTATCGTACCGGGCGAACTGCGTTCGGAAACGTTTCGGCCCGAACGATTGTAATATTACGTAACGCTGCAAACTGTAATTTTTTTTTGTTTACGGAACGAATTATTAGTGTGATATATTAAAAAAAAAAATTCCACCGTCGAAGATATTTAAGGAAATACAATGTATTTTTTTTATTTCAACGTAGGTACTGCACTGCATATTAACCAATAAAACATAACATAAGTAGCAGTTAACAAAGATAAATTTAAAAATATTACTATCGGACGGCGTATTACTTAAACCGCTTCAGGGTGACTCTTTTAACGTGGGACACTCGTCATTTTTAAATTTATTAACGTTTTGCAAATACCTATCATCAAATTACGTTTTAAATTATCTTCAACACTTTTATCATGCCGTATTGCCGTTACTTTAGATTAATGAATCCCAAACTGTTATTTGGCCGTTTTTTTCGCGCACGGATAAAACCTACGCAAAATAAAAAAAACTGATGGGTGACAACTGCAGCTTTCGTGTAAGTGTATGGACAACTTTTATAATATAATTAGGACTATATAAGCTATATATTAATAAACAGTGATAAACGATATATATATAAATTGTAATATTGTTTGTTTTTTTATACTTCCAACAATTATTCCACGATATGTAAATAGTGAATCCTTAAACAGCAAACGCTATTTATTATAATAAGTACGAAAGATCTTGAAAATACTTTTTTTGGTTAATAATTTTGTCATTACAAAACATCACTTATGACAATATAATATTTTTTATTATTTTTTATCATGTTTAATTTCATATTAAAAAGCAGAATATTTTCATAATATGGTGTATACAAATTTAATTTTAAATGAGTAGTCAATTAGTTCTAACTTATAAGATATAAGTACCTAATTAAAGTATAGATACAAGTGGATTTAGTTGACCAATATTTTGCAGGTTTTCTGTGCCACTCCACATGTTGTCATTCAAAAAGTAAAAATTGAACGTTTGAACCGTCAATCTGATGACGATAAACAGGTAGTAATAAAAAAACATGTGGGTACCTGTATCTATATTAATGGTTTGAATGATGACCGCGTGACTACCTCCTTTGCAGTGATAATTTTCTGAGTTATAAAGTTTCAACTTTCATTACACTATTTGCACTGTATTCAGGGTTTTTCTCAGGTAAAATATAATATTTGTGGATTCTGTCTTTTAAACTCAGTCTATAGAGGTACCTATAAAAGAGTTTAAGGCATTTTTGTGTAATGACCATTGGAAGAACACCTAAAGACTAAAAATATCATTAAAACATTATGGTTAATTTTACATTTAAGTCCCAAATCCTGTTTAGAAAGTCTAAAACGTCCTTGGTTCTCAGGATATAATGAGTATGTGTATAATAATATCGCTAAGCTATTATAATAGACCTATATTAAAGCGTACATGCCATAATTTATTATTGGGTATAATTACTATAATTTTAATGTGATTGTTGCAACATTTGAAAGTTGAAGTATCAATATAATTTAATTAAGCTCGAACATTGTATATACAAATTAAAAATTGAAATCAATAATCAGTAACTAATATTTAAATAGAAGTTACTTGTTAATCAAGAATATAAAAGTTATGCACAATTATGAAAAGTTATCCATTCAACTTGAAAGGAATTCAATTCAAAATAAACTCAAACAAAATAAAGTTAATATGCATAAAATGATTTTGAGTTCATAAAAAACAAAAGTAACTCCGTAAATTTGAAAAGTTTGAGCTAGCTAAACTATAAATCATTAAAAAGAATACTTTTGTTTAAACTGCGCCAGTAAAGTTGACGTAGGTCTCTGAGTCTCTCTGATAATTTTTAATCATAAGACATAAAACAATTTTACTCGCAAGTTTCTTATATTTTACATTCAAAATAATATATTTTAATATGATAAATCAATATTGTTGTTTGCCTTAATTATTTTTTTTAAATTTCAAATACACGCATGGTGGGTTACGAAAGTACTTATACGATAAATATATTCGCTTAAACCTTTTGGCTCAAGTACCTATAATATTGTATACGATTTGTCACTCTTAAAAAAAAAAACAACGTGTAAAATTAATTGAATTACATCGTATAGTCGAGAACAACAGTTAAAAACGTATATGTCTCTCTATTTCTAGTCTCTCTCTCTCTCTATATATATATTTATATATATATATATAAATGTATGTGTGTGTATGTATCTTATGGATATTTTCGTCATATTGTTATTATAATTACATTTTACATATTTTTTTAATTTTAATTTTAGTGACAGTGTAAACAAATTTTCACGAAAGGCACAATGCATAATACGAATACTTATATTATGTAATGCGCGTTTAACATTTGTACTTTGTTGTTCTCCTCTTGGCCGCTATGACCACCCGGATGTGCTTTTGCACAATGTATATACATATAGGTACCTACTTCGGACGGTGATGTTTAATTGTTCGTAAAAATACTATGCGCGGCGCCCACTGTTGCGCCGAACTGTAAAAGTATAATATAAAGTGCTCCGGAATGAAATCTAAACACTCTACGTGGCGTTCAACGAATAAATAAAACCGTTGGGAAAATGCATTTCAAACCACCAGCGGCCGTTTATATATAAACACGCTGTATACGAAACGCGTTGAACACACGCCCCTCCCCCCTCAAGAGTCTTTTAAATATAATTATATTGTAATTTCCGGAAACGGTCTTCAAACCGCGGAACCCTATATTATATTATTACAATAATATGTTTTACCGAAAAAAAGAACCAACCGAACCGTCTATACTCTATAGTCTTTGAAATTATTGTGTACCTTTTATCGTAATAATATAATATATTATCGTGACACTGTATGGAAATAGAATCTAAAAACACATTAACCGCGCGCACAATAAGACTTAATCTATATGCGTCATCGGGTGGCACGACCCATATATTATATCCACGAAGATTTCCATTATAGTCCATTAGGTAAGTGCGAGCTGTATAGTGTTGCGGCCGTCACCCGCGCGTATATATATATATATTATTTATATATATATTGTACGTCTTATTTACGTAATACACGAAATTTATAATACGATTTACCAGCCATCCCGAAAGTGGGTTCTATACTTCTATTACTATTATTATTATAATATTTATGAGTGTTATTTTTGGGTTTTTTTTTTTTTTGGTACGCAATCCGTGTCGATATCCGAAAGAAATATTTTATATAACGCCGTCGAAACGGTTCATTGAACACAATATTATATGTAGAATAGTGTTATACGTTTTTATAGGTAGGTACCTATAGGAAAAATTAATTTCCCATTCACTTGTAAATAATATAAGTGAACGAGAGAATCTACTTTTTCTGGTTTAAAAATCAATCACTTGAAACGGTTCCAATAAGAATCAACCTTCAGTGGTTAATATATGTTGACACAGTTTTAGAAATTAAGATTCGAACGGAAAAGTTTCATTATGTTAGAGGGACCCGTAGATATTCCCGTATATTTTTTATTTAAAAGGATATTCTACATAATTTATACACGTATATTTTACAGTTATTAATTAACCATTAGTAAGTAATAACCCTTATAAAAGTTGAATAAATAAAATAAATCAAGGATAAGTATATAAGACATTTACTGGTTGGCGATACAAAAATCGTACTTTATACGGTTTTAACTACTTCAAAATTTAAAATATTGAAGGCATAATGATTAAATTTCAGCATAGATTACTTTTTCTAAAGCCTTTTAGGTATACTTTTAAAAACAATTACAATGCAGATTGTAAGTTGTGCCATTAATTGGTATCGACATAAACTACTTTGATAATACATTTAGTGATTTTTAGTTCATAATATATACACACACCATCTTACAATACTCAAACATCTTAAATCTATATAATATAATATATGTTACACACATGAATAAATATTTGAGATATTTTCATTTTACAACTCTCTGTTGCTGCGAAACGATAAGCTGTAATGTGTTATACAAATCTGTAGTTACCACGTGTAGGTAAATTATGTATTATAATGCACTGGTCAGACATACTTACGTAGTCATAATAATAATATATATCACAATGGAAAACGAAAAACGAAGTTACCGATTGTAAATATTTTTATGCTCTTATTTAGTCTTTACTTTATACGGTTTTTTATACGGCGTTTAATCGGTTTGCAAACGTTTCGTGGGCAACCGAATGCAACGTGCTTACGAATTGCCTACACAATACTCCTTAAACACAAACACATCTGAGTAACGACGATTTCGCGTCTCTGATAAAATTATTATCGTACTGGCACCGAATGTGGATGACGGCGACGTTGTTACTTGATTAATACAACGCATCTGTGAATAAATGTGGGTCGGTACGACGTGTGTGAACGCGGAACAGTAAGTTGTCATCGGTGTGCACAACACACGGATGTACCGAAAAAATGTAAATGTGCCTAAACTTATTAAATATAACATAACGACCAAACTATTTCCATATTCAACAGCATGGTGCACACATACACGGTTCGAACTGTTAAAAGGTATACTTAAACATTAGATAATATTATGACAAGAGAAATAATTTATCTCAATGCATATAGCATTATAGCGTACACGCATAACCGGGCAAGTTGTGATTTGCAAGAAGATACCTAGTTCGTATTGTGAAATATATTTATTTTCTTCCTCGTAACATTAAAGAGGATACGCAATCGATCGACCGAAAGGATTTCTGACGCGTACAAATCACCAAATATATTATAATGCCAATAGCATAATAATATACAGTGTGTTTTATGATAATCGAAAGTGAATAATGGTCGTACGCCGTCGATAAATTCTTATATTATGATATCTATTTAAATATAATAAAAGTCGATGTTATTGTTGTCCAAAAATGTTTGTATTTATTTTGTGAACAAATAAATATATTATATAAAATAATATATACGATTGCGTGGATATGCATATGCGTATTGAATTCAAATCGTTTCTTTCGGTTCGTGATTAAAATTCGTATTGGATCCATTGTTTGTTTTTGACTGTTGTATACACGCGTAGGTCGAAATATTGTTCTCGCAGCCGATTGAACCGATGGTGCGATAAAAAATAGATTAAAATATCATATTATGTCATGTTTTTTACCGTCATATCGCGGTGAGACAAATTATTAACGTTCCACATATTAAAAGTCAGAAACCACTAATCGATGAGGTTGAATATATATTGTTTATATGGTAGTTTGTTCTTCATTTGCTTATTGCTAAATGTATCAACTATCAACGTGTAAAAGTTCTTGAAAAATATGGCAACGATTCAGATGGACAAAAGATTACGTAATTCAAATCGTCTCCGACACTCTTTCAATTATATTGTTTGTAATAGCCAATAGGTATATTATAATCGCACTACTGCGACGACGGAAATAAATTTAGAAGTTGATAATTTCTGCGACGTTCAGTATTCCTTGTGAATTTACCTTCACACAGTCCGAATGACGAACACCTCAAAATAATATAGTTTTGGATAATATTATGTAGGCGAGTGTGTTTGTTTTTAAGTATACTTAATAATAATAATAATAAAAAAAAAATTAATATATTATTATATTATTAATATATTTTATTTATTATTAATAATACGATTTTCAAACATTTTCATCTCAAATCAGAACCAAGCTTTCGATACACATTAATAGTTGTAAAAAGGCGTAATACGATTCCACTAAAAGTGTATCTTGCCCTCTTCCACCCATATTTTGCTTACATCAAAATATGAGATATTGATCACGTTTCCACCCAAACAATTTCAATATTATTAAATGTTGTAATGCAATATGATTATTTAAAATACTATAAAATATTTAAAAAAAATAGTACCTAGCTCTATATAGTACCTCTATATATTATAGGCACGTGTTTATAAAATCATTTATATATAATTAAATTATATTATATGAAAAATATTAAACAATAATAATGACTATGTAGCATTACTAACAGGCCTTTGGCGGAGTACAAAATAATAGATGGACAATAAAATATTTATGAAAAGTAAATAATAATATTTAATATTCGGTAAAAGATCCATTTCGTAATAATAACACCGCACCAATGTGTGCAGCTCATTAGTCGAATGTCTCGCATTGTTATTATATGTTATTATTAGGTTATAGTTGGTACAAGTATATACGATTTTAAAATATTATTTGTTTTAAATTCTCGGTGGAGTGGAGCGAATGAATGTATTGTATTTACAATAATTGTGTTTTTTTCTGTCTATCATCAACATTTTGGGTACCTATAAAAATGCTCCAAGATCAGCGTCTTTTTTGATAGAAGAGTGAATCTAGGAAGCACTTTTGAAAAGTCCAAATTGAAAATTCTCAGTAGTTTTAGAAAGCGTCAAGAAAAATAAAAAAAAGTGAAAGTTGAAAAAATCGAATTTATTGTTTTTGTGTAACTCAAAAACTAATGACTGTAGGCCCTTGAAATTTTCACCAAATATTTATATTAGCGTTTTCCAAGAATGGGAATACTTTCGAAATATTTTGACACTTTTTGAGCTAGTTATAGCTTATTGAGACAGTTTTAAAATTTTGTAATTTTTTTTTTAATTTATTCTCGATATAAATTTTTTTACTTAGTAAAAAAGCTTGAAAACTTAATGCAAAGTTTCTTATGAGTTTAATGAATAGAAGTTAAAAAATATTAAATATAAATAGGCCCAAATATTTTTTAAATGCATTTAAAGTTCAAATGTTGACTAATTTCATCAACTATTTTTCAGTTAGAATTACTTAAAAGTATTTATTTTAATAGCCTACATTAGAAATTGCAATAGGAGACTCCCCACAAATTTTTCTACCTTACTTAAAGAAAAAAAGGTTTACCGAAAAGTTATATAACTTTTTATGGATGTTTGAATTTAAAATTACTATGATATTGGCTTTTCACTGGTAAATTAACGAATTTTCATCTATAGAATTTGGATATTTATGTTGAAATTCAAATATGAATAATCCTAGACACTCAAAATAAACAAAAAATGTCAAAATTACTATTTTCCATATATGATAAAATTTTCAAACAATTTTGATTTTTTTTGAGCTATTTATAGTTACGAGCAATTGTTAAAATTGTGTAAATTATTTTTCAGTTACAAATTCATAACAGTTTTTTTTTTATATTATATAAAATTAAACATTTTAATAGAAGATTTCACATAAGTTTTTCCTACCTATAACAATAAAAAAATTTCAAAAAAGCACTTATTAAGACATATAAAGACACTTTTTTGAACTACCTATAAGCTATCTACCTATTATTAATTATTATTAAAACGTACGGTATAGGTAGGTAGGTAGGTACAATGTTCTTCAATACCGTATGGTATTTTAAATAAACTTACTATATTATTATAATAGCTTTTAATACTATAAGAATTGTTTGGGTGGGAACGTGGTCGCAATATCTCATCTGGCAAAAACGGGTATTGGTATGGGAAGAAAAGGTATACTTCTGGTCGAAACGGGTACCGCCCTTTGCGTAGAACATTTTGAAACGGCGCGGTGATGGTTCGTAGGGAATTAATTTCGCTCAGACCTAACCTGCAATGCATAGTATAGTTGTTGCTTCGCGTGAGCCACCGTCAAATAAACAATAAAAATATCACTTTCTTATTTCGGTGCATTTCGATATTAATGAGTCGAAACAATCACCGTGATAATAATTACGAGCACGTCATACTTCCGACGTCTGTATCATGACGTGCGCGTGCGTGTATACAGGTAGTTCTACCTATATAAGTACGTGCGATGTATATAATATACATAGGTAGGTATAATTATTATCGAAAAACGGAGTAATAATGATCGTAATTATTGTTGGTTGTTGCCGTTCGCGGAGTTAACGATACGATACGGTCTTGTTCACACTAGACCGTTTCTTATTATATTTATATATTATATTATACCCTACTACGTCGGATACAATATAATATATTATATTATTACTATTATGTGTGTATGTATGTAATATAATGACTCAATTTAACCGCTCGGCACGATAATATCTCCATACAAGCGTCGGAAAAAAACTCATTGGCCGCTCGCGAGTAGTACGTATTATTATTTTTTTTATAATCATAATAATAATATTATTTTGTCCGGCGTTTTAATACGCACACAGACGTTTTTAAAAAAAACAAAAACGGACGAAAAATATTGTAAAAAAAAAAAATAAATAAATAAAAATCCCGACCCAGCGATTATTACATTGTTATTAAATACGGCATATATACAAAGTTAAATATTATTATTATTATAGGTATACACTTTACACACCGCAGCACCGTGATTTGATATTGCCAGGTACGCGCTCACCCGTGCATTATGTGACAAAATAAAACCGAAAAAACGTTCTTTAATTACCGTCGCGCGCGTAATAAGCGGTTTAATGGCGAATCGGACCGGTCCAAATACGCCTACAACACAATCGATTTAGATGGTGCGCATAGATACGGGCTTAAATAGTTAAATTAGTACGGACTTCGTGACCAAATTCGGGTTTTTTTTTTCTTATTATTATTATTATTTCCCGACATTTTCGTTGGGCGTTGCGTATCTACGTTTTTCGAAGAGACCGCGCGGCAATCGACGCATATTATTTCTTGTCTTGGCCCGGCGATCTGCGCACCTTCGGTTTAGAAAGTCGCCGAAATTTTCAACCCCCCGGCCAAGCACGTATAGATTTTGGGTGGCCTCTCCTCGAGTGTTTATACACACACACACACACACACACACACACACACACACACACACACACACACACACACACACACACACACACTGCTTACAATATCGCACAATCTCTTTGGGAGCCTAATTACCCAGGAATAAAATAAACTATACTTCATATTATAATACACTACGGCACGTATATTGTACGTAATATTATATATATATACGTTTTCTTACGGGTACGCTGCACGCGCGTTTGGCTAATAATAATACACAAGTACGCTTATTATGGGGTTCAATAACGGCTTCGGGGAGTACGAGCCCGGTGTACGACTCCACCCTGCGATAGTAAGTATTACAGTATGTGCACATACAGGTTAGATTAGGTACAGTCTACAGGTGAATACCTGGCATGGTATGGTATCTGCAGGCGCGTATAACGACGTCCAAGAGGAAATTCTCACCTCGTCGTCCGCGGCGCGGGGAGGACTATCTCCAGTTGGGACGTATCTCGACGTTGCTACCTTAATATGATGATGTCGAAAATATAATATTCCGTCGGTTATTGCTTATTGCTATTGTTAATAGTAATATTATATTATGTTGATCACGCTAAACCCGAGTCATCGCGTCGATTTTAATACGCGTGTGCAGTATATACTAGGCACTCTGCGTACGGCACACGGTTGCAGCAGGTACCAATATATATATATCATTAAACGCGATTACGATTTAATAAAATATGCGACGGATCGCGTACGACCTATACGAAACTGGTTTCAACGGACTTCTAAGCAAACAGACTTCCAGTCATACTAGTTTAATAGTATAATGCGTGGATTTATACGGCGTGCATATTATATAGAGTTGTTTCGTATGCATATATAATATTGTTTCGATACAGGTACCTAACATAATATTATAAACGAGATCAAAGTTTGAATTATGTTAAACGCGTTTACAATAATATACTTCTATATATATGGGTATTAGGTAAATATAGGTATAACATGGTGGCGTATATAGGCAGTATTAGTCGGCAGGCCTAACATTATATATTATAAGTATTCATAATACTATATATGTATTACCACAAGCTCCGAGCATAATATATATATATATATATAGGTATATAGGTAAAACGACGGACATATCACGTCGTTATTATAGTCAATTATATATACTCTTGAGAACTCGTATAATATACATGTATAATGGTAGGTATATAATTTATCCAATGTGCGTCGTTACGCGCCAGACCATTGTAACGGTTCGGTTACTGGCGGGTTGTAGAGATGAGAAGTACGCGAGTGCATGCACACATCATTATATATTATTAAAGTGGTATAATAATGTTATTGCGTAGTTCGACGACCAATCGAATATCGATATTACAATAAGATAAATTACATTAGGTATTACCGTTTTTTAATATCCGAGTATCTGCGACTATAGTGGTGTTGTGCACTCCAATGCCGAAGAGTTATGACTTATTTAATTTTGTTTCTGCTGGAGAGATACACCTGGCAATTTGACTTCAGTGGAACCGATTGTGTATCGAAAGCTTTAATATCGGAGTGAATCATTCTAAGAATATTATATTATAGTGCATCTCATAGGTTTTTGATGCTGTTGTAATTTTTTAGCAACTTATGAGAATTATAAAATTGTAATATTTTACATTTGTAAATTTGTTATGACTTTCTTTAAAATTAAAATGTCAATAAAAATGCCCTGAATAATAGTCTTACCTTTAAGTTTTATAGTTATAATATATTCAGTCTAAAATTAAATGAGAAAACACAAAATTGTTTCGGCTTAACCTGCAGTTCGTGACATCGTGCAGTGCTATCTCAAAATATCGAATTGTTCAGGAGAGCAATTTGAAACTTCAAATAGTTATATCGTCTAAGACTTTTAATGACTGTCGAATCTAAAAATTAACAAAGTCGTTTTCTGATAAGTCTTGCAGTTTGTTCAAAACAAAACTTCCTTAAAAAAAAAAAAACGATAAGGTAAAAATTTTAGTTAAGGACAAAAAAGTTCTACAGTAAGAACTTTTTGGTTGTTAGTATTATATTTTTTCACCTAATTAGAACTTTTGCTCTGAATTAAATGTATGTTTCGAAAGAAACGAATTTAGGTAAAGAAAAGAGCGACCGTCACGTTTCGACAAAAATAAAAATATTATGGTATTATTATTTATATCATTTTTTAATTTTGTTGAAAAATTAATATTATGTTAAATGTACAATACCTAGTAATAAAATTAATATGATATTGTATCTATCCATCAAATAATTACTATTGTATAATTGACACATTGAGAATGATTTAATACTTTCAGATTATCGGTAGTTTATTTTATAATGAGATTGAGATATAATATAACCAATCGGTTTTAACATTAAGTTGAGAACCAAAAAGTTCTATTTAATATTATTTTAGTTCACAATTAAAAACAAATTTGTAAGTTGTATTGATTTAGAACTTATTTAGTTTACTTATTTAGAAACACTTTAGACAAACTACACTAAGTGCAGTAAGTGGTTGTATGTGAGCTAAAATGTCAGAGCGTTCATAACTAAACATATATATATAATATATATAAAAAAGAATTTAAAAAAAATCAAGTTAAAATCTTTTAGTTCTGAGCAAACGATATTATGTATTTATGAATTTTCTATTTTAAAACAAAGTCATACATAATACATAACATTTTTTTCACACTTTATTTATTTCTTATTTTGGAGAAAAATTGGACTGTTTATGTCACGGATTCTAGCTCTGGCAAATGCTAAAAAAATGGGTTATATTTTATACTAGAAAATAAGTGCACTTGTTCAGTTCAGTGTTATTTAGATATAGTTCTACGCTGTATAGTTTTACGATATCAAATTAAATTTATCGTTTCATCCGATAGGTATTCCGTGGATTTTCGTGTGGGAAAATAAAACTATCGGTTGCACGTTGTAAAAGAAAAACTTTTGAAACTTTGAAAAATGTGATTATGGAACCACGCGTATAGTCGATACGTTTTAACGGAACTGAAGTATTCGAAATGATATTGTAATATTAACAAAATGGTAGTTTATGCGTTTCACGAATATGAATAATATATAACGATTTATGCGATGAATCCGTAATGAATGTGTCTACAATATTAAATACCATCACTGGACCTAATACATTAGCATGTCTAGGCGATTCGTCCCGGGCGATATGCTTGGATTCGTCTCATTATAATATATTGTATTGCATTATACCCCATTATACTCGCGCGGCCGTGTAATAATACCTATAGACATAAATATATAATAATATTATATTATATTGTTCCAAGACGAATTCGATTTTGTTTCTTTCAAAACGTTACTATAATATACTATAACATACAACATAATAATTATAATATATTTTCGGAACACCCACATAGGCGTACGGGTCGTGTGTGAACCTACGTGTGCTGCAGGTACGCGCGGGAAACGCCGCAAATATAATATTTGACAAGCCGTTTCGACGACTATAATATACGTTATAGACCATCAATATTGGAAATCCCGAAATCTGAAGCGTCTTATGTACCGCAAGTAGGCACGTTACATAGTATAATACATTATATTCCTGTGCATAATAATAATAATATAATAGGAGTAGAGGGCCCCATGTAGGTATGCGGTCGTACGATATATTCTGTCCGTCGGCAGCGACTGTGTCGAATCCGAGAGATTTCGAATACGAAAATACCGTTTCCACAGCGCCGAATTATATATTTATATATACGAATTTATTTTCGTTGATTACAATGTAATTATTATAATTATTGTTATTATTGTGTTTTTAAATTAGGCCGGACCAAAATATATAATACGAAGACTGCGCCTTGTGTACACGGACGGATTCTATTTCAACGTGATAAAAAAAAAAAAAAAAAAAACAAAAAACTAAAATCGTTTTGGCATCGTGTCCTACACGTTATATATATATATATATATATATATATTATCATGTATTAAATTCTCAGTAGTTATAATATTCGATGAATAATTCATAACTATGTAATGTATACATACATACGTACCCTGTGTTATTATTTTCGTATATATGTATTTACTTTTTTTTTTTAAATATATCTGTATTAGCTGTTATAATATTTTATAATTTCGGACGGTGGAGGTAAACAGGTGAACATGAGATTCGAATACGATCATGTATTAAAAAGCCAAAAAAAACTAGCTATTATCAAAACTATTAATTATAACGACGACTATATTATTATATGAAATTAAAATTGCCTACTCGGCTACTCCATTATGCGTTTGCAATTAATTTTGGTAGTTTTTCTGTCCACTTCCATACGCGCGTACGTCATGGTCCTCGCCGCATTACCATGTATACGTGTATATAACCGACAAAATAATACATAAATATTAATGTATCATACCAATTTGTGTTTTATACAGAAGATGCACATAATATCGTCTTTAAAGTAATATATTAATTTGTTATAAAATTATAATTTATATAGACAGGTACGTTTATTAACAACTCGGTACAGAAGGCAATATTTATATAATTTATTACGTGCAGGAATAATTAAAATTGATTTAAAAGACCAATGCATTATTGACATTTAAAGATCATTAGAAATTAGAACGATGATATGCATTTAGTGTGATGTTTATTTGTATTATACTATTATGATATATTTTGATATATAATTTTCTAAGGGCAACTTAATTTTAATATTTGAATAGCATTATTTAATAACATCTATAGAAGTTAATTATTATTATTTAAATACGTCATACGTGTTGTATAGTACAAACAATATTTCGTGAAATTCATATGACGCTTGTCAGTATTGTCACTAAATATGTGTTCAACGTATTATAATTTCGTTGTTTTCTACAAGAAGTTTATTATAATTACAAATTGATAATCGTGTTGAATGTATATAATGTACACCATAATTCATAATATCATATTATTTATTACAATACGGTTTAATTAAAAAATGATTAATAATTTATTAGATCGACTATAAAATCGTATAATGTAACATTGAAAATATGTTTAATGTTATTCAAACCAGTAACCACATAATATTATGATGTACCTATAAATATTATCTAATAAATAATTATAAAATAATATTTCGGTGAAATAGACAATAGTAATCAAAATACGCCATCACAGTCATTGATCATCTTGGTATATAAATCAAAAATAAATTATGTAATGAATTTCGATAGTACCTACAAATAAATCTTATTTTTTTCAATCAATTTATGATCTTTTGTGGTTAGTATGATTAAAGTATTCCACAATAATAATAAAAACATAAAAAAAAATAATTTATATATATATATATATATATATATTATATGCTAGCTAGGTGCATATCCTAAAAGGTTCTTATCCAACTATTCGACGTTTTACTAAGTATGACAATACAACTACGAACTACTTTCGATAATTAAATATTCAAAGTAAATATATATTATACAGTCGAAACTCTATTCAATAAAACTCTCTACATAACGAATTATCTTGTGGAATCTTGACGTTTTTCATTAAAAAAGTTTATACATTTTAACGAATATAATTTCTATTTAACAAATTCATGTTATATTATTATTCTAAAATAAATATAAGAATTCTTAAATACATTTAAACTATTTTAATTAATAAAGTATGTACACACTCGTTAATTTAACATACGAAGGTGAGCTGGAAAACAAACAACCCGCTGAAAATGTTATTAATCTTAGAATTTGTATTTCGAAGCTTTCAAAAGTATGGCAAAATAAAGTTACGGAAATAACCATTAGGATTTTTCACAAAAGCAGGATTCTCTGAGAAGACAACATATAAGAAGAATACTAAACTACATAAGTAGGTACTAAAATACCAATATTAGTATTAATATTATTTATTATAATACAATTTTCCGTATTTTATCAAGATTTGAACTTAAAATGCTTATAAATAAAAAATGTGACTAAGAATATTTAATATTTTTCAAATGTCATTGTAACAATATAGTAGGAACCTTGTATTAAATTTTCAAGCTTTTTTACCCAACAAATAAAGATTTATTGACACCCATAGAAAAAAATACTAATAAAATTGAAAACTGAAAATGTTCCTAAACAGTTCAAAACAAATCAAAATATTTTTAAAATTTTATCGTGTATAGAAAATGAAAATATAAACAACCAGTAAAAATGTCATGTATATACGTTCATTTGTTGTAGAGTTACACCAAAAACCAAAATCGATTTTCTCAAAAACAGATTTTACGTAAAAATTCCCGTTTTTCCTTAATTTTTCTTTTGTTTTTCGCTGCGCTTTTGAAAACTATTGGGAAATTTTTACTTTTGACCCCCAAAAGTACGGACTAGATTCACTTTCTTATCAGAAAAGATAGTTTTGAAGAAAATCTAAGCATTTTTACTGTCCTAAAAGGTGATGACAGACACAAAAATAAAAAAAAAAAATAAAAAACACACATCACTGTAAAATTGACACTCAGAATTTAAAATGTATAATGAATTCCGAAACAGATTTATTCATCATTATCGATTAACTGTTCCTTAATTAATTATAAAATAAAATAAAATAAATGCATTTTGGTGTTTGTCTAGGTACTATAAATAATTGAAAGTCTAGTAATCGTAGACGAGGAACATATTATAATGACGTATATTTATATCAGTTGTGTTTAATTTTTTATTCAAATATATAATGTACCTACTGTACAATTTATAAAAAAAATAAGATCGAGTGCCTAAAAATGTTATCATATGTTGTTAACCAACCCAATAAGCTTACCATAAAAATGATAAAATTACTCATTCACTCGGTATGTTCATTCATATCCAAATAATAAAGCAAAAACTAGGACTTCACTCTGCTTAAATAGGGTTTGAGTCATGTATTTTGTCATCGGTTAAGTCACTGACGGATGAGTTAAATTAGAATTAAATAAGAAATTGTATACAAAAAAAAAATGTGAGCCTAGATGGTCTGTAAGCCTCTTCTATAGCCAAGGATTATATTTTATAATTTAGTTATATTACTTTAACCTGGTAATAACAACATGTCGTATGTTAATTATTTATTTATTTTCCAAAATCATCGCAAATTGGTATTATGACAGTCTATAATTATAGTTGTTCACTTAAATTTGGTACAACTACTTACGAGTCAGTTTCGATGTACTATAATATAGTTACTATATAATAGCGAGAATAGGTGAGTATAGTATAAATATCTTAAAATATAAATATTTTTAAAACTTCATTATGTATAGAAAATTACAATTTAAGAAGGTACCTGGTACGTACTAGGTATTAAGTGGAATATTACTACGACGAATAACTTATATACCCTTAATACAACGACAACTTACGAGAAACCTTATGTTGCACCTTCAAAATTTTTGAAGCAGAGATGATATCAACATAAATCAAAAAACATAAAAATATTTTAATTTTCAAATATGGCTGAAAATATTTTATAAATTCTGTAATCATGTCTACCTATAGAATTATATAAGTAAGTGTAATAACTGCCATCAGAAACCACCGTTCACGGTTGAAGCATTTTTACTCCTCCAAAGGGCGATGATACACACAAAAAAAACACACGATTGTAAAAATATACAAAAAATATGGAATTTTACTGTCAAGATTATCTTCATTCGTCATAATATTATGTATGAGAACAATTATAAATACAAATTCAATGTACTAAGTTTAAATAAGAAATAGTTTGTTTGCGGTACCTATATATATATATAAAATATACATTTATATAAATATATAGATACACTTAATGTCATGACCTGTGAGGTTACCGACGGTGTATATATAATATAAAAAATAAATAAATCTTGAAAGAAAATACAAAACGAGATCATAAAAACTGAAAGGAAAAATATAACTGGCATCTAATTAATTTAATGAAATAATAACGAGTAATTAAAATGTAAAATAACAATTACTATAATCATTGTAGAGAGAAAAATCAGTAAATTATTAGGTTTGCTGTTAAACTACTGCGGGATTAAACTGGCTGTAAAAAGAATAGTAATTACATTAGAATAAACAAGACAAAACCAAAATTGTACGAATTTAGATGGGCATTTTAAAAATTAAATGATACGGAATTAATAAATTTGTTTATTTATACAAGTAGCTAGGTCTACAATCTACATACCGCATCCACTCAGAAATGTATTTCATATACAATGATTTATCATTGAACTCACATTACAAGTACAGCGGTAGTCACTTCTTTGAACGACAACATGGGTACATTTTTGATTTCATATTCCTAGTATTTCGTGTTTTATTTAATTTTTCTTGACATTTGAATACGTAAAAAAATTGAACTCTCAACAAGTAGGTAGCTATGATTATATAGTTTTATGGCATTTTTGAGTTTAGATTAGCAAAATAGTGGCCTAACATTTTGCGGAACAACATAGAGCATTGTATCATTCCACTCCGCTCATTCAAACTTTAAAATTTAAATAGTTATACATAAGCTATAACTATAACTATCTACTGGTTATTCGGTGTTAAAGTATTTTTTGACAACTATGGGAAATATCCAATATCGATCTCCCCATACTATAACTAGGTTATCAGTACGCTACATGCCTAAATCAAAAAATTGTTTAATTATTATGGAAAAATATTAATTATTTGATTAATATAATGAGTGTTATAAGTGTATATTGGATAATTATAAAAAAAATATGGTGAAAAAATGTGGTCACTGGGCGAGTGTTTTCTTCCCGAGCTATTAATTACCCGTTGATTGAAATTGATCAATTTGACATAAAATAGATTAAATAATGGTAATTAAAATATCCTATCATGTACTGACAAGAAATGTTAAAAAGAGGCATTTTCTTCTAATCTAACTCTCCGGCGGCACTTACCCCTCCTGCTGCAGTTGGCTTCAGAGGGTTTAGCTTTTGGAGGAGGGCTCATTTAGTCGAAACATCACTTTACATCAACGCCGCCTTAAAGACGTATATAAGTGGTTCAGCTATTTTCATAACATGTATTTAAACACGATTTCTTTGTTCCCGTGGTGACAAACTATTAACAAATGATTTACGTATATAGTAAAATCTAATAAAATATGTATGTGGACAATGTATATTGTATACAATAAAATTATCGTTGACGTATACAACTTCATGTTTTTGTCTCTTCAAAAAAGTTGCACAATGATAATGGACCCCATATGCACATGAACCCACCCACCCCTCCACGCCTAGCGGTAGTCTGCTGGCACTCAGTTGTACGCACTTATACGCCATGCACTATGCACATCACTATATTATTTATGTTCAACTATTGCCCACGTCTAAACCATCCTGATTTTTCCTTTAATAATGAATTTATTCCAGTTTTTAATTTTGAAACTTTTAAATAATATAAATAGGTAGTCAAAGATCATTTTTTTAAATACTTGGTTTTTTTTTTTGTTCTGAGAGAATCATTTTGTACATACATTTATTCATTTAAGTTCAACCAGAATTTGATATTAAAAGTTATTTTAATATGTGATGCATCACACAATCTTCTTTTCAATTTTTTTTATAACCTCATATTGTCTCATGTGTTGATGCGCAAACGATGTACGATATTAATGCGTATAATTAAACAGACAATGCGCAAACGATAATTGGCCTGGTTTAACACATTATAAGTGAGTATAAAATGTTTAGAGAATAAATATATTAAGTATAGTTAATTAGTATTTTTTTTTTAATATTCAGAACTTTATTCCAAGTACAAAGACAAAAGTTTAAATAAATATTTTTCGTTTTTTATTGTAAGAGTATTTTAAACTAGTGGTACCCTACAAGGGGAATTCCCCCCCCCCCAAGTGGAATTCAGATACTGCAAGCCGGAAATATAGTGATTATGAAATAACGAGCATTTTGTTGTTAAAATAATTATGTTGTTTTACAATCAGTAAAATTGAAAACAACAAATTAATTTTCGGACGGTTGCCCATCGATAAAAACTATATATTATTTAGTATAATAATAAATAGTTATTTTGTTTCTGGAAAAAAAATAAGTATTTACAGAGAAGGGGGGGGGGGGGGGTGAGCATTTTTAAAATTTACCAGGGAGGCGTAGAATAAAAAATTGGGAACCACTGTTTTAAACCATCATGTTTATAATGTTTCTCAACTAAATAATGAACTAATAATATAAATGTTGTTGTTTAAGAAGTTGTCTCACCCACATGTGTTATTATCTTTCTCTAATCTTTCTCTTTCTGTAGAGAAATTACAACAATTTTTGTACGCGTTCAGCATGTTCTTATTAAGCTTTGATAGTTAACATAAGAGTGAATTTACCTATTATTAAACATCAAGATAACATAATTTTTATGTGGATTGATTTTGTTTGTTTGTTTGTTTTTTGAATTTATATTTATATTTATTTATTTTAATTTTAAATTAGTTACAAGTTGTGTGTTAGATATTACTATTTAAAAAATGTCTTTATTCTCTTCAATATTAAAAAAAAAAAATCGGAAAAAACACTTTCAACAGACCACAGAAAATGTTTTTTCCTTTAAGTTTAGTAATAAATATACCCTATGCGCATATGATAATCGTTCATCACATGAAGCAGGCGATAATTTTAACTGACGAAGCTAATGAGAACTACTGAACGTAAGTTTGCACGTATGTTACGCATATGTAAGACGCAGACAACACATGTCTATTATAGGACTCCCTCTTGAACAGCGGAATTGATATTATTAGACAATCATTAAACATGATGTATACAATAATTTATGTTGATAAGCTATTGGTTTTAAGTGGTGTTTGTAGTTTCTTTGTCGAACAAATTTTCCACGGGTAGTTATATGTAGAAGAACAATAATAGCAAGCGTATAAATTATACGGTATAATATATGTACCAATGGAGCGACAACTGTTGAACCTTTCAGTTGTACCTACATATTTATGCGACCATCTACAACAAGAACTGGAAAATTTGCCTGAAATTGCTTTTGGCGGTTAGTTACGACGTCTCACCCATTCAATTACATCTCCGAGTTTCACTTGCGAAAACGGTTCAGTGTCGGGTCTCAGGTGCGCCGTAAAAACGGCCGTGCACTTTAGGATTGTATAGCCGATATAGCATCATGGATGCCATATTATACGACCTTTGTCATGATATAAACACTGGATACAGACGAGAGAAATCGCTATGTCGATTATTGCCCAAACGATACACCATTAATCTATGAGTGTTATCGGTTTCACTATAATATTATATTTTATCATGAGTTGAAGGGCTCACTGCAACAACCAGACAAGTCGACTTTTGACGATTTTTCAGCTAGAAGAAGGAAGAATGGATAAAAGAAAATTAAAAAAATAATGCAATTTAATTACAAACAATGATATTGAGTTGTACACACACATTGTTGTCATATTATCATGTCTCAATATAATATGGTTTTTCTAGTGCATACATATTTTTGAAGTGAATATGTTGACTTGCCCCGGGTTTTGCTCATAAAGTGTAAATGTATATTCAAATATTTACTTATTATTAAGAAAAAAAATTACTTAATACCAGTAACCAGTATAAGTGATTGTCGACACTAATAATATTTAATTATTGAATAATGCTTTAAACTGATTTTAACAACATGAGGTATAATACTGATCATGAATATTTATTTTGGCATGGACTTTACGCTAAAATTGTGTTTTTACTCGAAGATTTAACGTCCGATTGTACTTAGTTTATGAATTGTTTCACAGCCATTTAAAATTAAAATACTTTTACAAAAAAAATATAGTTTTCAAATTAATATTTCCAAGTTCAATATTATTGAAATCACCTATATAATACGTCTAGTCAAAAATTGAATTCCATTTAAATGACATCGGTAATGATTAATGAATATCAAATCAACGCAACAACAATGATAAAAACCAAAAACATGTTACATGTTTAGAATTTATAAAAAAAGATACGACTGACACATATTATTTTAATATTTCTGAATAACACTAGTTCATACCTAAATGTATAAAATATAAGTATGCAACGTGGTACCCTCTCTTTTGAAGTTAAGTATATCGTAATAGCAGTAGCGCACACGTCATTGTATATTATAATAATATTAAATACAATAAAAAAATACCTTAAAGACGATATTATATTATTATGAGAAACTTCCATTAACGACAGTTGCATGGAAATCGTAATAATAATTTGTAAATATACCTGTTAGTACAACCATTAAAGTAATTATTATTTAGTGGACACCCAAGACGTGGCCGTGAAAAATGAATACTCTGTCAAAATAAATAAATTACGATAACGATAATAATTCAAACGATTTTAGGATCGTATTCATCGCAATGGATAAGATTTTCAATAATATCAAAATATTTTAGGGAAATCTGAAATGTCCAGCGACATTCGGAAGGCTACCTAACAATAATAATAAATCATTTAATCAATATTATAACATTATTATTATTATTCTCTGCACAGTGTTTATATAATCTCTTAGCGTTATTTGAAGCGCTAATTAATGAATTAATTCATTAATAACGACTTGTACAAATAAAAGCTGTATATAATACCTCCGAGGCTCCGAAACTAGTAATGTCAACATTACATAAAATTTAACGAGAAAATAAATTTTCATAAAACATGTATTTTGATCTTTATAACAAGAAAAGCTATAATAATAGTACACCCGGCGTTCGTTAAATTTAATTAAGTGCTTAACCTCATAAATCGGAAATGTATGTACATTTTATATAATCTGATACCTATATTATATATGTTGAGTAAGTAACGACGTATAGTATCTATTTCAGTATTTTAGCGTGTATATTCGAGTTTTGTGTATTTGATTAGTTATTTTAATCGAGACGTAAGTGTAGCTAACAAATATTAAGTTATGACAATATGATAATAAATTACGGTAAATTAGTTTAAAAAAATATTGCAATAATTAAACCGTAAAAAAATTCAATTAAAATACGATTTAGTAAATTAAAACGTAATAATATGTATCTAGATTTAAAAAATGCCTTTTATAGATATATACTACTCGTTTTTAATCGGTAATAAAAAACAAGTTTTATACCACAAAAGCAGTAAATTATAATAAATATTCTATAATAGATTTCCTTTACTTTAAAATAATTGTCTTTTTGTTTCGCGGAAATAATAATAATATGAGATTGTACAACGTCAAAAGTATAGTTAATTAGTAAGTCTCGAGCGTTTTTGAATTATCGAGATTCGCGTCCTCGTCGCGTTCAACGGACATCGTGGAGTATAATTTATTAGAATGTTAACTCATTATTATTATTATTCGTTCGGGGATATGCCATACGCACGCGTTATTTATGTAGACGATAATCTTAATAACAATAATATTAATAATTATAATAATAATGTAATATCACGATGTTCCGACTGAAACGTTATAATAATAATGTACGTTTCAAATTATATACATTTTTATTATTATGCCGTGACATAAGATTTATGTAGGTACCCCGAAATTGCTAATGTGCCATTTTGAAAGCGCGCACGGAAGAAACCTACGCAAAAGAGTAAAAAAAACTGCTGGGCGACAACTGCGTTCATGTAAGTGAACATTATATTATTATAATATATTTGGGAACATATTATTATATAGTAATATTCGAGAGAAAAAATATATTGTAATATTGTTTGTTTTTTATATTTCTAGAATTATAATTATTATTTTACTACATATAAGTGCATGTACCTATACAGTGTTCTTACTTTTTATTATTTTTTTTTTATCAGAATAAAAGCACGACGCTATTTATAAAAGTATATTTTTAAACTTCTACCGGTGTAATTTTATTAGTAAACTTTATTCAAAACAAAATATTTACATCTAAGTTTTGTTTATTTTTTACAGACTGTTTACGTGATCAGACGCTAGTGGCTAAATATACATTTTCTGTTAATTTTTTTTAGGAGTGGTGTAAAAGTTGATACATTGACCCTTATATACAAAGTACATAATACATTTGCATAATTATATATGGAGAACTTTTAAACATCTATTAATAACAAGGGTAAACACCCGTAATATTTATTAAATTTTATATTTATTTAAATATTTTATTTATTAATAAGAAGGCTTCTAAACCCAAAAAAATATGTTGATGCACGTCTTTAGTACATTTTTCAAAGTTTCGATAAAAGTAACTGAAGTAGGTTAACTTATAGGTATAATAACTGAAACACGCATAAACCAACAAAGATTAGGCAATCATATGAGATCTTTTACCGCCTTTCTTTTATATGACAATATGACATCAAGTTATTAATAAATAATAACTATAATAATCAATTATTGCTTTCTACCTATTTTATTTATCGGCACTGTGAACAATTTTATGATACATTTTACACAATTGAATTAAATATTTTCATATGAATATAAATGAATAATATTTTAATATTATTACCTTTTAGTGAGCCATGGCTATTATAATATTATAAGAAGAAATATTTTCATGTTACACCTTATATTCGAACAAACATTTTTACTATTAATTTGGCCATAAGTGCGTAGACTTTCGTTTTTTTCTAACTTTTCTTTTAATATTTTTTGTGAAGGGGAGAAAATAAGAGCCCTTAAACTCACGCGCCTAGTTGTATCCCATTTATATACCTACATTACAATTTATTATGTAGGTACGACAGGTACGTACTATAACACTATTATTTAGGGCTTAATTAGTGCTATCAACAGTTACATTTTCAAAATTAGTGTTGTAGTTCCCAACGAGAAATTGGATTTTCCGAATTTTATTTAAAACGGTTCACCGCTAGTACCAAAGTCTGCTATATCGAAAAAAATCGATACGATATAAACATTTGTGGATAAGTGAAATCAGCTGAGAACACACATCACAAGATACAAATTACCTATTATAAATTGTTTTTCAATAGATACCTACTTAAAAATTACTTGATAATTATTGATAACAATTTAATTTAAAATTGTCAATTTGGGATCCAGTTAGTCGACATAAATATTTAATTTTGGTGCTACAGAAAATTTGATGCGATAGTAGTAAACTCTCTGAAATCAAATAAGGAAAATCCAATTTCGTGAAGGGAAATACAGCACTAATTTTGAAAATAGTACCGTTGAATAGCATGGTAATTAAGTACTTAATGTTGGTGTTATGTAGTGGAAACAGTGCTATAATTTTTGGGCTAACTTTTTACGTAACTTTATTATATTTAATGGTTTTGTCGATGTAAGTTATATTTTAATAAATAAATGAAATATTAGCCCCGCTCACTATCAATTGTATGCATAATTAATATAATATTATTATATAAATTGTCAGCATCAACCTACGTATAATAAGCCAATGTCAATATTGACCATTCGTTACTGATAATGACTGATTCCCAACATTGACGGTAACATATTATAATATAATTTGTACATAATATTATGGACATGTATTATTTTTGAATATATTTGTAGAGACAATTAACCGTTGGTGTACGTTTGTATACCTTCTTGACGGCTAGACATATTGAAAACAATATAACATGTAATACATTTTACCAAATTCTGTCCACAATTTCCACATGTACCTAATACAGTATCTAACTCATATAATCAATTTTATTATAAAATATGTATTTAATAATGGTAGTAGGTATTTCGTGTTTAGTCAGTGTTAAAAATATTAAAATATTAATAATAAATAATTACACTGTATGGGTCTGTAGGTAGGTATACACCGTTTAAACGGAAAATATGTGTACCTATAGTGAGCTTGGTCGGAAAATAATATAAGTATGCGACGATATTATAATTATACGGTACAAACTACACAAAGTATTATGTTGTGTGGTCACAAATACCCGCAAGGTTGTAGTATATGTATATAGGATGATTTTTTTTTAACATTAGTACCTACCTATTTTTAAAATTATTTAGTAATATTTTTTGGAAAAAGGTAGCCAGCCTTATTGTACCTAAAGATTTGTGTATTTTTTATTTATGAACATAATAGTTAATAACAGGGAAGTGGCAATAAATAGTAGGTACAGACGAAATTTTTTGTAAAAGTGAATTATTGCTGTAAAACCCACTTATTACGCTATACCTTTATATTTAAAACTTAAAGATGAATCAATAATTCATATATCATGTTATAAGATTAATAAAAAATGTTTTAAAATTTCTTTAAAAAAATTTCAGCCCAAAACTGGATAAAATAAGAACATGACATTATCTCGTGTAAAAAAAAAACCCGTATAATATAAAATAGTGTTGGCGCATTTATGTGGCACTCAAATAATGTGCAAAAATCAAATTAAAAATATAAATTTATTAGAAAACCCTAAAACAGTAAGTTATTGATGGGGCGAACATGGTTGGATATAATATCTTGCAGTATATGGGTACAATAAAAATGATTTGTTATATATCTATATAAAATGTTATTATTTTGACGACAGGAAAACATGTAGCTGATTTTGTTATTTTTATGTACAGACTTGCTCTTACGAAAAAATTAACGAAATCGTATACGAAATCATTATGCACCTTACATAAATAACGTGTTAATATTTCATACGAATTTTTAAGCTGTTAAATCATTTATATACCTCCTGTTTTAACGAACCAGTGTGAGTACATAATAATATTAATATGTTATAATATAATAAATGTAGGACGAACGACGTCTACTGCAATCAATGATAATATAATTTCGACCGAATTTAAAAATACCTATTTATCTTTGGAATTTCGTTTCCATCTCATAAACTATAATATATATATATATATATATATATATATATATATATGGGGAGATTGTTTTATCATGGACCAAACAATACCACGGGAAGTATAAAGAATTTTTAAATAATTAATTTTCAAACACGTCCAACAACGCAATACCTACTATTGTTTATTTTTCTATAATTACCAGTATAATATATTATTTTGTTCTTAAATTTCAAACAAAAAGTTAATTAAAAAATCCTTATATTTTCTGAGGACAATTCGCGCCTGGTTCACAATAAAATAACCACTCTTATTTGGAATGACAAAATAATTATTTGTTTCAATGTTCGTGTATATTATAATATCATGTATAATATTATGTAAGTATACAGGTCTGGAAAGTTACTTGAAGAAAAAAAATATACATAAACAAAAAATACAAGTTTTATTAAAATTGATTATTGAACTACAAGGTACCACTGCAATTACTTTTAAAGCTGTATCTCAAACTATCACGTATCAATAATTATGAAATTAAATTGAAAATTAAATTTATAATTTATATATATATTATTATTTATTATAATAGTGATGTTTATATTCTCAACATTATTTAAACAAGCGTGTATACATTGTAATCAGCTGTCCTCCATTTGTATGAATGGTACATTAATATATTATTGTCTTTTAATTATTTGTTGTTGGCAAATGTTTTAAAAACACTTAAAACTTGTACTATTAAAAATAATTATTAATGGAAATTAGGATAGAATAATTCATACCGATATTCATGTTCTGTACAGTCACTCAATAATTATTAATTGATTCCCAGTTTACACTAATCAAAGTCTTAAAACCAGTATATACATTATTTCTAATCGTGTACAATTAGACAATATAAGTACACCCAATCTATTATAGTCTATTACAATTGGTTTTACAGACATTTTAGTGTATACTGTTAAATATTAATAAATTCCTACTAAAAATATATTAAAACGTTTAATGTGTGTTTTATTTGGATTTCAATGTGCTTGAATACATATTATTTAAAAAATAATTTTTTAAGTTTTTATATTTTTTAATAAGACAAGAAATATACGGTATTTTACCGAAATCTTATTTTGGTTCACGCAATACTATAATTTTGAAGTATAGACTGATTGTAAAACTATAGGGTTTAACTATAATTAATTATTCAATTTCATTTAAATATTATACAGTTGTTATGTTATGTAGTTGTAGGCTATAAGCCTATTGTCTATAGGTAGTTGGAACTTTGTTTTCATTCAGATGAGATTTTAATAAAATAATGGATATTTATTATTTTTGTGATTATATTATATTGCAACTATCATAATATGATGTATTTATGCCATAATTCTTATCTTCACAAATTAAAATGTGGTTAAAAATTAAAACAACTTAAATTTAGCAACACTAAATGACAGGTAGGTAGGTAGGTAGGTAGGAATTATAAAAATTCTTATCCAACTTGTGCATAATTATTTTTTTATATAATTAACAGGTTATTCATAATTATGAATAGCAAATAAACATCATTTTTAACAAATTTTATTCTTATCATTGTTTCAAGGAACTTTTCTTTTGTTCGTGTTTATTATTTTTGAGATTATAAATTTATAAATAACATAGAAATATATAAACATAAATAAAATAATCACATTAATAACAAAAACACTTTTTTAGAAAAACATAACTTTTTGTTCTAAATATACATTTAAATAAAGATATATGTTTATAAATTATATCGTGATGTATTCAATTGTTTTATACAATTTATTATATACGTACCTATAATACGATCAAATACAATTATTTACGTCACTGGACATATTCTACATAAACGCATAATGTTATATGGATCTCCTCTGGGAATGCTTTAAACAATTCAATAACAACATAATATTATGTATTATAATATATGCCTACCAGATGTACCATATTATTATAATATGTACCTACCAATGTCACCACCGAATAATAAGTATAGTAGCCATATACCTTGTATTATACCTGCGTCCATGCCTCTACCTACGCTAAAATATAAATAAAATTCCGATTGTATATTATGCTATACATATTGTAGCAACACGATATCGGAATAAGACGTTGGGACCGTCATCGTCCAACACGGACAAACGACCACATATTATTATTATTATTATTACGATTGTAACGGGAACTCTTTATAATAATACGATATCACACAAACGCGCACAACAATTCCATCAGAAAATGAATAATAAACGGCGAGTTACGGGATTCGGGCGGTGGGCCACTGGGGCGGGTGCGTTTCGACATATGAAAACAGCGTGATAAATCGTCGCGTTCGAAAAACTACGGTTCTGACCCGAGCTAGGTTTCTGTTTAACGACGGGCGTGCCGTTATTCTCGAAAACGGCTGAGAAATTTGGAAAAAAATTATAACACTAATGTACGAAATCTAAAACGTAATATTATATTATATACGATCGCCGACCGTGTTGCACACGAATGCTGGCGCTTTGAGTTTACTCCCTAAAAAAAGGTTTCTCAATAAGGCGAACGCTATATCGCTCCACTATTTAAAACCTCAACAATTAGATTCATTTTATACACATTATTGATGTTGTAATCGCCATATCATTGTAACGAATATGATATATTATTATGTTTATTATAATATTATATACATATAAGACATAACGTTTAATACTCGTCGATGAATATTTGATAAGATACCTACGTCTATACCGAAGTATAGAGGGTGAAATGTACACAACTATTGAGCAGCAGTAGCCTGCAGTAGGTAGCATAATAATATGATTCATATCATTTTAATAATTATTATTATTGTTATATAATATATGAATATAACAATAATATATTATTGTTTTGGTTAGCAGCAGCTGTCACTGACCGCATTAATAATGTTTAAATGGATTTCACTGTCCGTTTTTATCTATCCGTAATGCGTTGAATAATTTACGAGTCGTTAGTACGACGTTTTTAATTACTTTTTCGATTTGTGATTATACGCCTAAAATACCTATTGTGCGGTATGATGTCGAAAAAATTGTAATATTGTAATATTTATAAGTGTGAGCGTCGAGTATCGAAAACGAAACTCCGATAGCGATCGCGTAGGAAGTAACAAAAAAAATATTATGCTTTACGACGTACGGTGGACTACTGCGAATAAAAAATAGGTGCACACGCGGTATATCCACAGCCTATACTTAAACTGACGGCGATAAAATCGATATACATATATTTTTGTGTAGGCATCGTAGGTTATAACATTATAATATGTATCCATACAATATAATATACAATAATACGCTATAATTATACCTAGGAGAGTCGGACGTGATATACCTATAGGTGGACTCGGAATATATTATGCGAGTTTAATAACGCGTACGCGGGTAATAACATTATTGCTCGTATCGGCTGTATATGAAACGTTTTGTGATTTCGTACATAATAATATATATTATTATTTTTATATCGACGTGTAAAATACAATTTCAAATACGCGAGTCCAATTCTCAAATAAGCCACACGATAATATTATGTATGTATAGATACGCGAGCATTAAAATATACCGTCTTGACGTTTAAATTAAATTATAATATTATTATACGAATGAGCAGAAAAAAAGAGCCATGCTAATACAGTCTTATTGACTTATTTACATAACTATGCCCCGTCTGGTACTTCAGTCGTACCTATCTATATATTATGATACGCTGGTAGTATAGGTACTCGTATGTTATAACCATGACAGTAATAAATATTGGCGGGAGCGCATGACTCTATACATTATAATACGAGCGTCGAGTTGTAAATATTAGCAACGCATAATAATAATAATAATAATAATAATATAATAATTTAATATTATATCATAATAATAATATATGTGTACCTACAACCGCAGCAGTGTCTCGGAAGAAAAAGAACGACCATTTATTATAATATCGCGCGTGTGCCGTGGATATAATAATATAATATCGTTATTATATTATGTATATGTTTGGAAAAACGTCTGCGAACTCGGACGATTATAATATTTCGCTCTGGCGCACGATGGGGGTAGGTAGGTAGGTAGATAGGTAGGTCGTGCATCCACACACACACACACACATATTATAAATATGATAAATACATACGCGGTATTACTGCTGCAGCCTACGCTAATTATTAAGTGCGAGCGAGTATACATTATATACATTATTTGTTCGTCTGTGTTTACTTAAAAATTTATAAATTCATTGCGCAAAAAACGCATTTTAGCGAATGAAAAAGATCAGTGGGATAATATATTACACGTGATGATGTATATGCGACGCATAAAAAATCGTGAAATTGTCGGGATCGATCGCGCGCAAGAACCGAGCTGGCGTTGCAGCGTGTGGGTTGTTGACTTAACGCGATTTGCACACTGCAGGAACTTCCCATTCGTATGTCCCGAATAAAGATACAGATTGATTTAAAGTGCAAACGAAACGAGTTTTCGCGTTATTTATGATATTTTCTGTATTTCCGACTCCCATATAACTATATAAGGGCACAAAACTGCAGGAATTATAATATATATAGAGGTGCTCATAAGCACGCGCCCTGTGCATAGGCTTAGCGTGATTAAGTTATATAGGAGTGCTGTTAAAGCTTATTATGTTTCTGGTATACAATAACATAAATTCCAAAAATGAAACTACAAAAATGTACGGGGTGGGAGGCTAAACGAAATTCTAAGGGGGCTGAAATAGCTTGCTTAGATTGCCCCCTCCCCTCCGTTTTACGTCCATGACCCTGTGCAACGAAAACTATTCCCTCACCCGCGCGGGCATCGCAAGGGTAGTTTCTTTTTTTTTTTGAAGACCGACTTCGTAAGTGTCTTAGTTGCAGGACGTATTCTCGGGGAAGTGCCTACCTACTCATTTACCTTGACGCGAGTGTTGCGCCGTATAGTCGAGTACACGTATTAAATTACCTGTTATATTATTATGTAACTGCACTTTATAGCCGCGGCGCAGTATGCAGGTCCGACTCTGGTAAATATAATTAAATATTACCTATGTAATGGCACGCCGAAAACGGATTATCAGCCCTCTCTAGACATCGTGCTTCATATATACTCGAGCCACGCACATCGTATACTCGCGTTTGTTTCGCACGGCCGCCGGGCTGCAAAAGCCACAGCGGCCATAAAGTCAATTCGGACGACGGCATTTTGACGGTCTGGTACACACACACACACACACACCCACACGGCGTTGGCGACAGGAACTGCAACGGCAGCAGTGACAACGTCGCACGCCGGGTACACAAGACGACACCTCTGGGACTCGTTTCCGGCCGTCGGCTGTGTGCAGTGTTATGGGCTATAATATTGGTCGGCGGTCCGCGAAGAGGCGGTGATGTATACAATAATAATATGTGGTGCGTATAAACGCGCGCTCACAAATCGGACTGCAGTCGGGTTTTATTGGCCTTTTACGACGGGGCAATCGGGTTTTCGCCGCCCGCCCGCGATCACCTATATACGCGAGTATAAATATATATATGTGTGTTTGTATGTGTAGGACCGCAGTGTAGTCGAAAACGACGATTTTCGAAACGCGAAAACTGCAATTATATAATATATCATTCGATGCGATAAAAATCGAGTGCGGGAAATAAAGACGTCACGGGAAAACGATGTGTGTACACACGAACGCGCCCGTACGGTAATTTATACTATATATTATTTAGTTTTATACACCTACGACTGCTGACGTATAGGCAGTGTACATGTCCGCTGTGTGGATACGTACTGCAAAGCGCGACAGCTCGAGGGCGTGAATTATTTATTATATTACTGGTGTATATAGACGTGAAATAGGTTACCTACCTATAACTAGTATAATATAGTTTGAGAAATTTTAAATTTGATCTGGAAAATGTCGTGAAGAAAATATTACTTATTGCAGTTATTTCATGATTTGCTATACGCATGCTGCATTAGTTATTGACTGTTAAAAGGTCTATTATATATTTAATAGAGCAAGGGCAGAAAAACATAAATATTATTGTACGTTTCTGAATCTATTGAATCTTGAATCTCTTCAATCGCTGATGAAATTAATGTGTATATACCTATTATTGATGTATAGGGTGGCATAAATTCTACGTTCCCGCGGACACCAAAAATCCTAGGTATGACTCTGACTCTACAAAATTTTTTTCAACTTAAATACCAATGATGGTGATATATAGTAAAGGTGCGACACAATGCGTGTGTGTATAATGTAAGTCTTCCGCCGTGGGAACCACATCGTTCACACACACACACACACACACACACACACACGTATATACACCTATAATATATAATATGTATATTCCCGACAACCATATAATATTATATTATATATACACATGTATATTATGTGGTACCTATCTCGGGGTATTGGATTATATTATTATTATATATATAATATAATTATCGCTGCGGTACAGCATGATGTCGAGCCTTCGTGTTTCGAGTAATACCTACAATAATATATGTAACGATAACGTACGCGAATTATAATAATATAATTTGCCCGGGAGCAGACGTTGGGTGGATGCGCATAATATATATATCATAGTTTATGAATGTCAGTTGAAAAGTGAAATATTTCAACATGCTTAAAGTTATTGTTTTATAAGTTTTGTTCTAAGCAATAAAATAATAATTTTGTTTTAGGGAAAATGGCTCCAGGTAAATAATATTTGTTAAATACAATGAATATTAAATCTGGTTCTAAAATCAAGATGGTTGGTTCAAAAGAAGATGCAGACTTGCAAACGCTAGTGTGCATTTAGCTTAAAGAGAAAAATTCAAAATATTTAAAAACTAATGGAAAAAGAGTCACTTATTGCATTTCACTGCGTATTTTGATACTTTTTCTTATAACATTTCACAAAAATTGAGAGGAATTCATTAAAAAGCAGAAAACAAGAAGAGGAACGGCATTAAAGGAATATAAGTAATATAACTGACAACAACGAACCTAATCCATCTTAATCGATATTGTGACCTATCAAATTAAAATGTGTATATAAATATATATTTTGAACCAAATAAGTAAATGTACTGTACATTTGTACAGTTAATATTTTTGTAATAATTTAATTTGGCTAATATATTTTACTATGCTTCAAAAGTTTGGAATGGTTACTTAATTTCTTGCTTAGCTGTGATTTTTATAATAATATATAGCAAGCGTGGTAAGGTTAGGTGAAATACAGACGTCTTCTATAATTTTTACAACACCACTAAACTCATAAACCAATTGTAAATAAACGATTAAAATGCTACAATATGACCGCGAGAGGTACAATTTAATATTTATCCTTTGAAATCGGTATGATATGCATACGCGTTGATTCGTATGCGGTGCAGGGCATCCCCGCTATACTAAGTTGCTTGGTGACGCATAACATTATGATGTATAACATGTTTGGCGTTGTTATTGTTGTTTTCGTCAACAAGGTTTTACGATTTCACAAAATTACCAACGATTTGTTGTTTTTACACCTATTCGTCACATTTTTGCCATTTAAAAATGCATAACTGACAGATGTGGAGAGATTATAAATATTTTGACATATAAAACTCATTTTCGTCAAATTATTAGATACGTGGTATTGTCGTTAGTGTAGCGAATCATATACAAGTACACAACCGTAAAATATAATAATAATGATAAATCTCATTATAAAGGAGATCCATCGATTCACTTTTTTTATAATACTGTTTATTTAACCTAAATTCCCCCCATCGGCCATCGTGTCGTCCGTTCCGCTTCGGGAGGCCAAACTTTTTAGACAACCAATGTCACGAACTTTTACAGTAATATTATAGGTTAAGGACATCACTACAAAACTTACTGCAGTCTGCAAGTCTGCAATCGGTTGCGCATTCCTCCGTCGTTTTGTGTGTAATTAACGAGTGCCATTACGACGTGCAAATGTTCACCCACATCATGACGTACCTAGATTTACATTTGAAGCTTTATTATATATAACATCGCGTTATAAATTTATAATATTTGTGTTTACAGATTTCTCTCGGCTGCATTAACTCGCATTTATATAGATCTATCTCGTCCAGCATGCACATCGAATTTAAGACTACAGGAGATACATCTCGCGGTTAGGTTAGGTTAGCGTAGGTACCCAAATATGTCAGTTTGAATTTGTTCATCTATAGGTTCACCTATATTGTATTCATCGTGATAATACGGTAGACAACATGATAATATTATTTATTACATATCATCATATACTATTACGGGTACCTTGGATTGAGAACATTATATTATTATGTGCCTACACGCGTCCTGTTGTCATTATACACAATATTATTGGTATACATTAGACCGTAACGAGTTTATTGGATAATATATTATATAGGTATTATTTTGATATTATTATAACGTACGAAGAAATGCGTGGAAAACGGATGCTGCAGGACATCGAGTCGGACACCCAACAAAAAATATCGGACGTGCCTACAATAACGCGCTCGTCTATATTGCATATTTAGCTATATTATATACCTACGCCCTCGCGAGGAACACTGCACACGTACCTAACTATATTATTATTATTATGACCTGACTGACAAAGACGTCGTTTTTAGTAGGTATATTACACGCACACATGTGTGTGTCGGCCGGAAAACGGTACGATAATAATATAATATATTATATTATAACATGTTGTACCACGTGGTTCGCGGAATATTATATTATACGAGAGAGACACGTATAAATAACACGGTTTAAATTACTGCAGCCGCCGCAAGTTCAAAGGATCGGAGCCGCCTCCGATGCGGCAGGACGACGACGACGACGACCGATAATATTATGCAGTTCAGACGTCGTTGCGCATTCGATGACTTTTCACCGTCGATAATAATATTATTTACAACGCACATTACGCTCAAATACAATAATAATGTTTTTATGATTTAGGTAAGCGCGCTTGTACATTATATGCGTATATCTACACACAATATTATAATGCATCGTAAACGTTTCTGCACAGGTTTTCATTTGCGCCGTGTCCGGTACACAGCTGAGAACTATGTCGCGACGGGTTTTCTCCATTTCCACTCGGATCGCAGATGGTTGGCACCGTAAGAGTCACCCCCATATGATATTATTATAATACCGCGTGCGTCGTCGGCAAGACAAATTCGAAAATATTATATAATTTTATTGACTGCACTTTGGGTCGCCTGATTTGGGTCGAACTTTGCACCGCAAATCCTGTTCGTCCTTAAATACTTAGGTGATTATATGCAGACACACACACAGCGGCAGGTATATTATTTTCGATATGTCTCGCCATGCGCAGTTTGACTCGGCAAGACATCAAATAACATAATTTTTCCAACCAATTTTTTTAAAATAATATATAGGAACCTATAAGAACCCGAGGCGTCTTCCAATTGGCGTGAATATAGTTTAAAAGTGAAGTTACTAATTTTTTTCGAGTTTTCCCATATGGCAGCGTGAGTTCTAAATATTGTCGGTAAGATTATAACATATACCTATACCGATAAGGACTGTACACGAGAACAACACAGGCGTGCGGTGATAATATTGTTATTGTGGCACACTGCAAAATTCGAGATTTACTCGTATCTTCATCATAAATATTATAATGAAACATATTATTTAATATCAAATAATAATATCGATTATTCGCTCGTTAAATATCGTAATCAAACCGGGCACGATTCTCATGCGTGTGCTGCGTAATGCCTAAATATACGTTCTCGTTTGGAGGTCGATTTGGAATCGGTTGGCCGTCTAGGAAAACGCTCGTGGAAATTTCGCGAGAGTTGAATATATTAATATAACCGCATTTGCTGTATAGAGGGGAATTCTCGGCGCGCTGACAACCGGACTTAAATACACATATGCAAGTGTAAAATATTATATAATGCATTATTATTATTATTATACGTCCCAGAGAGTATTGCGAGTGCGCTTATAATTGAACGTAATCCTCGGCGATACATAGTTATTTATCTGCCAAATATATATATATACGCGGACCCCAATATGCGAAAAGACCGAACGTCCTTATTTTAATCCGATTGGACCGTCGTCGCCCAGTTATTCCGCGGGATAGCCGGTCTGCAGCGCCGTACCAAACCGCACACGACACTCGTATCATTATAGCCTTTGATTTATAATAATGATAATTTCATAATATGATAAAATATGCATAATAATTATAATATGTATCGTCTTTATTTCTGCGACGGTCACCGTGTTTGACAAACGCTTTTCGATCGATATATTACGAGCGTACATTATTATTCGATCAGTGGTTCTCAACCGGTGTGTCGCGGAAAACCGTGATGTGTGTCGTCAAAAAAATCGTTTACTCGTATTATATACTTGTTCTAAGTATAATCAATATATTATAAAATTATTATTATGACGTTATGACGTGATGGTAAAAACGATAAAAAATCGCAGATAAATAAAACAATTGTGAATATAATAGACTCAGTCTCGATTTACATATAGGTTTATAAACATTGTTACTTTCTTAAAAATACATTTATCATTTTAAGTTTGTCCCAATTTGCATGAATTTCAATTACAATGTCGTCCTAAAAAAAAAGTTGAGAAGCACTATGTATCATATTATACTCTCGCAGAGCTTTCTCCGCGCGCGATCGGTTCGCGTCAAACGCCGATACGATATTTTTTTTTTGTCCTCCACCTCAGTTGACAATTTTTTTTTTTGTTCATAATTATGGAGGATAATCCCAACGCGTACTATTAGACGGTCGTTTTCACGCTGTCCGTGTGGCCTGGACTCGGCTGTTATCATACGCAGTAGGTATATTATTTGTGTATTATAATTGTATAAAGTATTTGATATACATAAATTATAATAATAATACTGGACATTATAGGTATGTATTCCGATGCCGAAGCTGGAATACCTTCGTGTTTACGCCGCTCGGAGGTCGTAGATCAAGTCGTCTATTCGTGGAAAAACAGCGCCTTACACGCACCGAAACTAATATCATAATATTATAATATGATTACTCAATCGACCGCCTAGCCATGGCGGTTTATATATATATATATATATATATATAGGTATATAGGTACCTACGCCGAATATTATAACGAAATTACCAAAATTCCATTGTCGCGCCGCATCGTGGTCTCCTTAACCACATAACCGGTTACCACAGTATAATATACTAAACCTACATAATGTATAATATTATTATATAATACCTATATATACATTGCGCATTGTGTACCTTAAAAATAAATAAATAATATAATAAATCCACGAGCGTTCGAGCCGCGTGCGAAATAGGCTATAGTGTATATAAATAATAATAATACGTATAAAGATAATACTGTGATTCGATCGGCAAACGGATAGTCCTACATTTTACGCTCGCGAACGTCTCTAAAAAATTCGCGTGGGATACCATAGCAGCTATACATTTTATGCGTGTACACACGTTAAAGCTTCGTCCGACGACGTGATCTATTGCTTTGGTTCTATCTCGCGTTCCTCTCAATCCAGCGTCAGTGGTTTTACTGGTTTCCGACCGGTATATACCTATAATAATAATGATAATAACAATATGATGTCGTCGTCGTCGCCGCCGCGGTATATAATGTTATACACCGGTGGTACCCGGTATGTACCACGCGATTTACCATACGAAACAATGGACTCGACAACGGTTTTCTCGGCGACAGCTATATAATGCGCGCGTACAATACAGTAACTATACGCATAGTCAAAGAGTTTAGGCTGGCGAGAATCGAATATTAATTTTAAACCGCGATTGGTAATATTATTGTAACGATGTCGACTTGATCGTAGCGGATTTTATGTTCGCGCAAATTTTTAAAACGTTTTTCTTTATATTATAAGCGATGTACTTTTTTATTGAAACTATACACATTCGAGTTTGAGTCGTATTAGGTAATTTAGGAATACCGTCTTTTGTATTTAATTGTATTTCTCATTACTTTATCTATTTGCTATATATTACTTTATTTATTTACTTTGTACATTGACCATCGGTGAAGTAAAATCTGTCTACAATTATTTTACCTCTTGAAAAAAATAACTTGGATTTTATGATATTACAATTACGAGTATAATGGATAATATCCATATCAATAATATCGTCCCGAAAAATTCTTGATCGTTGTACGACGTAGTATAATATAATATGTACGCTAATATGCGCTGCCTCGGCCCATTATTGTCGGCATTGTTGCGTCAACTCGTTATAATGTTCGACACACGCGGCTTTATATTATTATTATTATTATTTTATAAATAATTATAATATGTATACACATCTAACGTTTATGTAGAAGCATGGAATATAATATTATATACGTACTGTATATATATATTCGTTTTAATACATAATTATAATTTAAACAAATATATAATATACGTATTGCGTATAGCAATTATTTTTTACATGTTTACCTGCTCGATATATCAATTTCGAGCGTTCAATTAACTTTAAATTTACACGATAATTGTTCGTGTGTTGTACGCATAATATTATACTATGCTCATTTTACTATCTATAAGACGTCCGAGTCATATTATATACTTTTATATGTATATACCTATATATATATCATATCCATGCGATCCCCGGGTATTATGCTAATAAATGTTTGAATATAATAATTTCGGAGGCATAAAAAAATACACGTATAATAAGTATATCATCAAATAATATAATATAATATTTATAATATACACGGGGAACCGCTTGCGTCATTATCCGAAACGTTTGGCTGGAGATAATTTCGTTTTGGAACTCGTATTTTACGACGTCCGTCCGGTTGTAGCGATATATATACATAATATTATATTAAAATCGGACACGGTATATAATATAATATTAAACATATATAGGTATAGTACCAGTGTGCCCATGGTTTACTCACGGCGTACATTATGTATATTAAGAATTATTCGGTGAGGTCGCATTCACGTGCGGGGTCGCCCGTGAACGACTCGAACGGACCATATTTTATATTGGAATACACAAATAAAGCATAATATATTATATTATTATTATTATTATAAACTCGCGCGGATGTACGCGTCGTCGTCCGAAAAAGGTCTTCGTTTTACGTCGTGTAGAGAATTACAATATAATAATATATACAAGACATATATAGTGTACATATTACATACACACACATATATATCGATATAACCGTTTTGTTCGGACGTTTGTTCGGACGCCATTAATCCAAATACCCTAATCCGTCAATACTGTCTCACCCTCACGCTGTATATTACAACATAATATATAATATTATACACATATCAATTTATCACAAATACGACTGAAACGTCCTTTTTTTTTACTCATATACTATACAAACACTCGCCGTATGTGTGCATATAGGAAATACTACAGCAGTGTATCAAATACGTTAAAACTCCATTATACGCCGTCGTCGTTGAAATAAAACATACTCGTACGATGATTTATGTAACGATGTTTGATCGTGAACGGTTGCTTAAAAATATCGAATTACACGCGATTCCGGCAAACAAAAACAATTTATTATGTCCTATCTCTACAGCGTCCCCCGAACTAAGACTCGGCACCCCGTAGCTGCCTTCGCTATTGCGATCGAATTCATGAGTGCTGTTGTACACGACGGTGTTCCAAGAGTAGTCTTATTAATAATTTAATCTAAAAAAATGGAGATAACACGCTACAGGTATTCTATGAATTACCTAATCATATACTTAAAAAAAAAAACACTTATTGAATTCCTCAGTCGGTGACGAAATTTTTTTTTCTTGTTTGGGGGGGGGGAACTTCAGCAACATTTGTCACGGTATATTTAGTCTATAGCAGTGGCCCGCGAACCCTTTCTATGTGGCCCGCAATAAAAATACATTTTGAACAAAAATATAAAAAGAATCGTTAAAATTGTTAATAAAATATTAAGTAATAATATTTACTAACGTTCATGTTTTATTTTATTTACTTGTTCGGAAATCCCATTATACTCGATAAAATCAAATCTTATCTACAAAGATAAATATAATTTGTACTTCGGTGTAATAGTGGGTAACAGCTTGACTGTGATCAGTGTTGTTTTGTTCGTACGATTTACTAGGTGCTATTTAAGTTGAATACTCTATAGTATATAGTAAATATATTTACTTCAACCTAAACCGCGGCATCACATTTTAAAATTATAAACAATTTTATTTTTAAGGCCATTTTGTCATGATTGATGGATGTTTGATAAACAAACAAATTTGTAATTAATTAATTTTTTAATTACTGATGTCACTGTGTCTGTAATTGGCTCTGGTTGGTGATTAACACCCAGATCACCCCTCCCCGTAAATACGACACTGTCGTGGTGGTATACTTGGCGGGCACTCACACAATTTTTCAAGTACTTGCAACGAGCACCATGTATCTCTATTTTGAAAAATTAAAATTTAGCGTCAAGTGTGCGGTGTAGTGTACGACAAGAATTATTATATTCAGAATACCTAGTACAAATTACCAAAACGTTACAATACCCACAACATAAAAGAAGATATATTCACCAAATATAATATATTATACATATAAATTGTAATGATGTAAAATATAATCATGTTCCATTTCCACTATTAATCATTTTTGATTGACAGTAGCCTGCAGTAGGCATAGTTACTGTATATTGTACACATTTTCTATTAAATAATTACAAAATTGTTTATATATTTTATTACTTAAAAATCCGGTGTGTCGTTTGTGGTAATGACGTTCAAATATCTGAATATTTACCCCCCCCCCCTCCTCAAGCCTCACCATAAATATGATATGTGGATCAGCATGAAAATAATGTTGAGTTAGAAAATCAGTAGGTAAGTGATTACCCTATAATCTAACAAAACCTAAACGACATCTCTGTCCTCGCTGAATGTAAAAATATATTTGTGTTTTGTATGGTGTTAAAAAAATTACATCATTATTTAGGTAAGAAACTTTTAGGTTTGCAGATAAACAAGTGTTCTATCTCAGAGAACTCGAGAATGTATTAATTACTTGCCCAAGTACAAAAAACTACCTACCATTATTATGATGATTAACATGTTTCTTACTGCTAATGTTGGATGTTTGGTTTGAGTTTCCGAAGTCTATAATAATAGTGGTCAATAGAGAGTACCCGAGTGGCCATCCAATATTTTGTTTGTTATCACGGCGATCGGCAATTGATAGCAAGTTATTATTATTAATAACCAATTGTACACAGTTAGGCCTAAGAAACAAAAGTGGATCTTTGTCACAGTCGTACGCTCTAAAAAACGAATTTACTGTTTGTCTGCAACTATAATAATTATATTAATTTAAACGTCGTTTCAGACGATATTATCATTATGCGGATGTCATAACATAGTTAAGCATGCAGCTATAACTAATATTTTAGCTACGGCAATAATAATAATTAATCTCCAAATCATCATTTTATAAAATTGCTTAAGATGAAATTCAAGTTTTTAATATCATTCAAAATCCATATCGATTTGCTAATGTTCTGTGAAATATTCGAAAACTTGTGAGTTATACGAACAGATACACTAGATATATATAGTGGATACACCTACTCGTATTAATAATTTAAAATAACGTTTAAAACGACATAAATTGGTATTTAAAATCGTAAAATAAGCAATTTAAAACTAATCGTGTGGGTCTTTTACGCATCGTAAATACCACAACACATTTTACTGGAGAAATTAGAAAACGTTTGGAAATAATGAAATGTTTGTTGAACGTCGGTAATTTGCGGGTATGTATAATGTATATAATAAAATATCATGTTTAGCTATTTCAAACCCAACAGCATGATAATATAATCGTTTTGTTTATCAAAAAAATTTTTTTATAAAGCAAATAATAATAATTATATTGATCTTGTTCATTATATTATTATTATATTATATAGCTCCGCGATAGGTTTTATTTTTTTAGATTATTTGTTGTGTCACATTTTTTCTCTACTTTTATATTACACGCGTATGTATTTAATAGGAACAACAATTTAAATTTTAAGTACCTATCCATTAGTTTTGATCGTTTATATTTTCGTTTATTGGTTCACGTCTATATATTATATTATGCTATCATCTAGTTGTTTTTTTTTTTATACGCATATTAAACATTACCCAATACAGGTCATTCGATGAATCATTCACACCGAAAGCCGGTGTACACGGTACAATATAATGGTATGTATAAGTATTTTAATCGATTCCGACGACCAAACTGGATGATAATAATATCATGATATAGGTACCTATTATAATATTCGTTGTGCAGCCGCCTATATTCGATGGTTTCCAATTTAACGCGATCGTTTAAAACGAAAATATTAAGCAAACAACAATCAACTGAAGTCCTATTATTATTCGTGTTGCGTGACATCCGTGTGACGATGTGCACAATGCACATAATATATTATAATATTGTACATAGGTAAGCCATGTCGTTTATGCGTACAATTATACAATGTTCCGCGAAGTAAGACAATACTGTTGATTTTTACCCGTTTTACGATTTCGACATTATAATATAATACAGCCATTATTCAGACGCGTCCGCTGAAAAAGCCGAAATCGATTGCTCAGCTAAATACACCTAGCTGGTTTAATATTTTAATAGATATTATAAGTATCGTGGTACTCAATAGTTTTCCTCTGCAAGGAAAATTAAGGAATCATAGATATTTTTTTGAGTATAGTGCAGTGGAAAAATATCTTGAGTAGAATGCTACATTTTGTCAGAAATTGTTCGACATTTTTTTTTTTTATTATTGTTGATTTGAGTTTCCCTATGGTAATAAACAGAGCATTAGGAAAATCGGCCTCGCAAAAATCGGTTAGAAAAAAAAGTTACACCCAGCCCAAAAACGTATCTTTGTTAAAAAAAAAAAAAACGATCACTTGAAATAGAGAAAAAATTTTGATTCTTGTGTTTAGGAATATAATATGAAATATGATACACGAGAAATAGCATTTGTAAATTATAATACGTTTTATAGGTCACCAATTACAGTTAGGCATAATTACCTATCATTGATTATAAATTATTTATAACCAATTATGGCATAACTAATGAAATATTGGCATTTATTATAATATGCTACTCTGTATTTTAAACCACATCACAGGTGTTGCGACTAATCGAGATACAAATACGACGACGGTGTAAACATATCATCAAAAATCACATTAATTTATATAATGATCGTCGTCCGTCAGACTCGCGATATCCGCCACGGCCGTGGCAATAAAAATAATCGAAGTTACATTATTACTCATTAATACTCATTATAAAAAGTGAACGGATAATAAATATGACAAATCGCAGCAGCTCTTCAGTGGGTATACATACACCACGCGGGTATCGTTAAAATTTATCGAATCGACGCAATAATAATAATAATAATATTATACTTCACACGTAGGTACATCACCTGTTGTACGCACGTGCAGTAAACGTTTTAACGCCGATGATTCGTTTTGTCCGAAAATCACATTACTCGCCTACACACATAAAACGTATACACAGGTATATAGGTACCACGACCACGGTTATTATATACGTCACGCGACTTGCGATAATATACGACTTAAGTAATGATAATAATAATATACAACGTGGTCGTTGCTCCTCCCGCCGCCGCCGCAGCAGCAGCAGCATATACGACGACGTCTGTCCAGAGGCTACCGCGGCGAGCGCTGGCAAAGTGGGAGTGCTCGACGACGGCGGCGGCGACGGCGATGGGCAATAGAGCCATTATGGCGGTGGTTATATATTTTTTATTTTTATTTAATTTTTTCTACCTTACTTTCCGAGCAATTTGATTAAGATATTACCGGTTGTTCCCGCGACGAGGTCTCTGCGCGGCCGGGTCCGCTGCGCGCAGCCTCGCACCGGAACCCGCCTATTAACCGACCCCCGGGGCCTTTTCGTGTTTTAATGGCCGTTTTTAATTATAAAATAATATATATGTGCGTGCGTGTGTGTAATACGCCGACGAAGAAACCATTATACGTAATATAGCCCGTCTGCGCCGAGTGCGCAGTCACGGCGGCGAGGCGAAGATGGAAATTTATTTTCAACATGTTATAATAATAATAATAATATTTATAAAGATATTAAAATAATATTATTATAATATAATATGCGTACGAATATTACAATATATCGTGCGAGCGGGGACGTTGGTGAATTTCGTGTGTGCGTGTTTATCCGAGAGACACGACCGGCCGCTCGGAAATAATAATATTATATTATATCGATTGTCCGCGCGCACGCGTCGGATCGCGGCCTCGTAATAATATTATTATTATAATGTAGGTAGGTATATAAAATAATAATAATAATATTTTATATTACTATATAAATCAGTGCCCGAAACGCAATAATTTTTGTGCGCGACCGGCTACAGACAGACAGCTCTGCCGCGGTGAATCACAAACGATATTAAAATTATTGTACAAAATATTATTGTTTTATGTGCAGCGAGTGTTGGTTTGACTATACACCGTGTGTCCACCAGAACAGGGTACACTTTATAATATATAACTCAGTTACGTGCTCATTAGACAGTTCATTACCCTATACGTATTTTTAAATTCTTTTATTGCGGGACACGAGACAAAACCATTATTATTGAATCCTATAATGATTCACGATTGTTTAACCCTCGTGTTTTGCGACAACTTCACTTTTTCTGTGCGATTACCTACCAGGTTTTAGCAGACACACGGTATACAAGTACGCACTCGTATTGTACCATCTAGCCTTATGAGTTTTTCCCTCTTGGGTTTTAAATAATAATTATTATGTTCGAGCCGTTCGCGTGCAAGGGCGTGTAGTATATTAGATATTACTAGTACCAATAATTTCACAATTATTCAAAATAATATTTTACATTTTGCAAACTCCGTCGACCTGCATGGTATGATACGAAAACACTGCTCTGCGTACGTCGTTGCTGGTTGGATTGTTGGAACAATATGTATATAATATGATCGTAAGCTTTATCAAACAAACAAAAATCGACGTTTTATACCTGGCTGTAACCATTCGTGGGGTTTTTTTTTCACTCCAATGAACAGTGCGCGCATATCATAACATCATTATAAATTGTAATTTTTATTCTACACCATTTTCGTCGTCTGTTAAATTGCGTTAAAAAAAATTATGGGTCTCCTCGACAATTTAATGATTTCAGGATTTTTTTCCTTCACGCACGTATACTATTGATAGGTACACCGTTTATTATCTACAATGTCACGGAAATACGGTTTGCTAATTATTGCTATGAAATAATACCTACATATAAGGCCAAGATCCTTTTGTAATTAATTACGGCCGTTATCTGATGGCTCGCGTATTATGCGTGAGAAGTAAATAAACACAAGTGCGGTAATCACTCAATCCTAATCGAAATTTCTAATCGATTATCCATGGTGTGTGTTGCCGCAAGTACTGCAGGTCAGGGACGGACCCAGGGTAATATTCGATAGTGAAGAAGTTGAAAGAAGACGGCAAGGAATCACGCAACTAGATAACCTGCAATACATGTAGATTATTACTAGCTATACTGCATCTATCTCAGGCCGAAGGCCAAACTTACCAGGGAGGTTATAGACACCCGTGTCTGCAGTATAATTAATAGTTTATGATATCGATGTGATTGATTATATATTTTAATACTAGTTGTGTATAGAGGATTCAGGTACACCGTAAATGGATAGGATGGAAATGTGCAACGTCGGTATCACCACCAGTCTACGATTTAAAAATGCTAACGAGTAGTTTATGAGTTATAAGTATTTAAAGTTTAGACAAGCGGAGTAGTGGATAGACATTTTACGGGGTAACCCCGTACCACTCCACTGCGCCTATATAAACTTTAAATCAGGGCTAAGCATCCAAATCATTTATTCGGGGTGTTCAAACACCGGAATAGAAAGTTTAAAGGAACATTCGGGTTTTCAAAACCAGTATTATTCGGTATTATTCGAGTTTGTGTTGAGTAGTCTGGAAAAAACATAGCTTTTGTAGCCCCCCCCCCCCTCGAAAAATATTTTATCCTTTGTTCAGTTTTTTTGAGACCATGTCTATATTTTATATTGCTATTGGTTATATTTGGATTTATTTTATATACGAATAGAGTAATAAATTATATTATATTATACCTATTAGGTATAATAAGATTTTATTGGATTTTATTTTCAAGAAAATAATTATTGAATTTACCTGTGATTGATTGTAAGATTGTTTCCTGTTAATTTATAATTATTATTAAACAACTAACTACAGAATCGAACTCATTACAAGAAATATACATACAAAATTATATATCACATGAAGATTTTGTAAAAAACAAAATTATTCGGGTTTCAGGCTAACCCGAATGATTTATTTGGGTTTTGGTTAATACGGGTGTTTTGAAAACAGAATCATTTGAGTTATATGAGCTTCGGGTGCTGAATTTGTTAAGGGTGTTTAGGGTGCAAGGCCCTGCTTTAAATACTTATAACTCATAAGCTACTCACCATAAATTTGATTTTTATGAATCAAAATACTTAGAAAAATATTCTACTTTGGGATGAAAAATTAAAACTCTATGTGATCATTCAAAAAAGTAAGTAACTTAAAAAATTATAAGGATAAAAAATATAATTTTTTAATAAAAACGTTGTTTTTAACAACTTGAAACTATGTAAAACAATATTTTCAAAAACATTAATACTTTTTAAAATAATGAGTGTTTCATGATAAAAGAATCACTCTGTATACATATGAAGTATATAAAATTGTCGTGTCACAGTGTTAGTGATTGAACTCCTCTGAAACGGCTCGACCGATTTTGATCGGATTTTCTACCAGGGTGACTGAATTGCACTTACTGCTGCGAGTTACATCCAAAAGGATTTGAACAATCACAATTTTGGGTTGTCATTTTTTAAGGGCAACAAAGTGCACGGGGTCAGCTAGTATTATAACATTATTATACACCATAGATAATATAAAAATAGGTAGGCCACCAGAATGCATACGCGAGAATTAATATTTTGACGTTTTGAGGTTTCGAGGGGTCTTATCAATTATATAACAAATACAATTATAATGATAAACCCCTTGTCGCTAGAGAGAGAGAACTATGGTGATATAGCAGTATATCTCTCATCCACATTCCAGACCACGACCCCATATTTTGTTAACATAGGAACGGCCCATCCATTCTTATATTATCTATGTTATACACACACACACGCACGCACATATATAGTACCTATCTATTCAAAGTTTTGGAACGGGCGCCACTGATTATCATATATACGTCTGTATGCAAGATGATTCTAAACACGAATATGTATATACAACGACGGACGCGCTTAAAACAATGGACACTGGCGCAAACGAGCACACGTGGCGTCTAACTTACTTATAATAATAATAATAATAATAATAATAATAATAATCATCATCACATGGCTATTATTATCGTATACATATGGAGTTCACGGCGGCGTACGGTCGCGCATACGGAATATAATATAATATTATACATATATACATATATAATATTATATAGGTACCTGTTACCGCGACCGTGTCGCGTACATTGTATATACCACAGCGGCTACAGCAACAGCAGAGGCAGCGGCATTTATAATGCAAGGTACCTACCTATAGGCTATAACAATATAATATATGCGAATTGATTGGTAATTTATTTATCTCGCAAACGGATACAGTAGGTAACGCAATAAAAATCCTATTAAAATGTGATAAAAATAAAATATTGAAACGAATTTCATACGTATATAATATACATATAAGTGGGCTTATTAAACACTAAATTATACATTATATGCATTTGATGTGTACCTACGTTCATAATCTGTAATATACGAGAGAGTGGTACACACGCACAGTAGTAGATGACTATCATAATTATCATTACTATTATACATTGCGTATAGTATTATTAGTGTAATAATATTATGGCCATTGGGTAATATATTTCGTCGACGAGACTGCAGCGCGGCCATCGGAGTTCGTTTTGTTTTCGAATCGAGATCAATTATTATATATATATATAAAAATATGTACACAGACGTGTTATTATATAAAACCGCTTTAATACGCGTATAAAAAACGTCTGGCACGCACAAGCGATGACGACCTTCATCTTTGTGTGTCCGAACTGGCCGCCATACCAAGTCACGAGACTATTTTAATGCGAATTTAATATAAGTACCTATAATATTATATAATTATTTATAGTGTAACATCGGATTTACGACGTTATGTTTTATATGCGGACAACGGCAATACGGACATCATCATCATTGTCGAAATATCGTATTTTAGATTGAGTGGATTGCAAATTTGGTCGGTATGATAATAGGTACCAATAAAGTTTTCTAAACCATTTTATTTTTCAACATAATTTGTGATTTTTGTTTGTATAAAGTATGTGTTAGTGCTATAGCTATGATATTCCACGTTGAAACTTTAATTTAATTTATTTATACTAACTCAATACTTAATGCACTTTATTATAATATTTTGTTCGTAGTAAGACTATTTTTTATTCGCTTATAAAAGTTTGTAAATAGAATTATTCTTCGCGTTTCGGCGGTGTGATAGAACTGCAGATATATATAGACGTACAACGTTTCTTAACGATGCTCTTATTGTTTTTGTTTTTCTAACTTTGTGTACTTAAATATAATTTTTTTATAGTAAAAAATAAAGAATCAAAAATGTATAAATAAAGGAAATAGCAGATGGAAATAAAAATAAAACATACCCCAATAATAAATGTGTAAAAACTAAACATTGTAGACAATTTAATTATCACTAACATATTACATTCTAATTTCATAGTCATTTGCATCTCTAAATTTCCGTCCAACAAACTTTAAAATACACAACGCATACTACAATATAATTCATTGTTTATATACTTAATTTTAGTTGATGATCGCGCGTAGGTAATATACGTACCTACATAATGGGTACATTATACTGATGCATATTTTAAATGTACTTGAATGTATGTAAACATGTAATAAACAGAACATTTTATCAAGCAATTTTGATGTAAGATTACTCTTCTTATTATTGTTATTATTATTTTAACTGTAACAGTTTATTTATTGCTGAATGATGCTTGAGTTGTGAAATATTTTATTTTAGATTTTGAACGGAGTGACGGAACAATTGATTTTATACAATAATGATGTGTTTTTTGTTAGGAAATCACTTTTTGGGGCAGTTAAAGGAACTTCAAAAGTTTTATGAAACCATATAAATGTATATATTTATATTTTAAATTGAATATAGATGGTACTTTGGAGAGTTTATTTTTGAAAGTTTCCATCTGCAGTTTTATAGAAAATTGCAAAAACTTTTTTTTTACTCTTGCTATTAAATTTAAAATAATAAAACATAATATATACAAACTGTATTATGGCTAAAATACATTTTATGTTGCATGTTCGGATTTCCATTTACATACATAATACTCGTCATACATACAAATCAATCATAAATTAATATCGTTATATTATTTAATAGACATTAGAGGTTTTATATTAAAAGTTAAAAATAAATGTCGTATTAAATAGTTGAATTAAAAGGTGAAATCGTATAATGCCCGGATAAGATTATCTGATTATATTGTGTTAAGTTGGAGGAAAAAATACTCTGTGTCTATTATATTAAACGATATATCAATATTACCTACCTAATACTGATTAGTTAGAAGTTATACTTTAGCACTCCAAATATACAGGGAATATCAAACTTTCAACCAGTTTACCTGTACCGTATTTACCTATATGTTATATACCCTAAACATATGCCTACCAATAGTGTCAATATCCTCTACACAAGTACATATTTTATTACCTATACCAAATAGTAAATACTTCTGTATAATTAAATAGATATTTATATTTGTTTAAGTACAGGAAGATTACGTTAAATTATATCACTACATATATACTAATAATATGTAATATAGTGTATGATATATTTGCAAAATTGAAATGATCGAATACAAATAATAATAATTTTTTTGGGCATATTATCACGACAGATAAATTAAAACCAGTGCACTTCGGGACAGAAGAAAATACTGGACTTATAAGAATAACTTACTACGCGTGCTGCAGCGGTAATTCTATTGGCCAATCTCGTCGGAGCGGTGTAATACGCAGTGCCGTTACTATATATTACCCGACGGGCCTCAAATTTATATAACAAGACCTCTAGTTTTATCACACACGTTTGAAAAAATATATACCTAAAACAAAAAAAAACCACGGCACATTACTCAATATTTTTCCTCTACAAGAAAAATCTATGAATTGTATATATGTTTATTTTTTTAATGAGTAACTGTGACAACGAATACCTTACGAAAAATCGGTTAGAAACATTAATTGATCACGTATCCAGCACAAAAACATATTTATGTTAAATTAACAAATATATTTAGAATATTTAATAGTTAAATAATATAGGTATGACGTTTTAGAAAAACTGTGTAAGTTTTTCAATAATAAATATAGTTGCCAAAAATGTCTGTATAAAATTATTATCAAATGTTGTATATGATTGGATAAAAATTTAGTCTCCGATAAAAAAAATCAAATTTTTTACGATTTCATAACAGAAGCATCGCCTTACTTCCCACCTCATGCAACGTCTTGCAGGTCTATAGACGAAATAATTTTGGTTCACTCGTGAGTCGTATAATATATGATGCACAGCCTTCAGTCACCTCAGAGGTGTGGTTAGTGGAGGAGTTTATATATTTCTATACAAATTAAAAGCCAGACAATTTAAAACGATGCGTCAATATTGCCTTGAGCGACCACCGGCCGTTGGCGTGATGTACCTTCAATAAATTATAAAAGTGCTATCAATACTATAATTTGGTATAGTAATATATAAGATTTTATACCTAGACTATACCAAACAATTATTGTATTAATAGTATTTAAAGTGTTAACGAATATTCGTAATTTTTTTATAAATTTTTCTCGATTATTTCAAAAAATACTCATGGGCATTTTCAATTTCAACATCCCAAAAGTAGCAACTATAGTTTTATAGAAATAATTTTCTATCGCAAACCTCCCCCAAAATTAGTGATCAGAGCATTTTATGTACAAGATAAAGGGTCTTCAAACACAAAAATTAAATTTAAGAAAACACATCGTTGTAAAATCAGTACATATCACACATCATTATTATCTACATTTGATATACAACTTTATACTATTATAGCCAATAACTAGTGTCCCACTATTGAATTTACAACAGGCTTAATTTATATGATTCGGGAACACGAGTACCTATATAGTTTTTAGGCATACAAGTGTCCCTTTAATTTTAACCCAATTACACCAAACTGGTACCAAAAGAACCTTGGCTAATTCAAGTAATAATTTCAAATCCTGTTTAAAAATGTACAAGTAATTATTACAATGAAAATTTATTTTATGCTTATTTTTACAATTAAATGGTTTAAAAATAAATTCAATAATAAACGGTTTGTTAATCATACAATATAAGCAATGGTATGGGGCCATACAATTACATTACAATTTTGTAATATTATGTGTTTTAGATTGCGATTCCGGTGAGCGGATGAAACTATGAATTTTTAAATTTATCACATTCTTATGCATAACAATGAAAATAAAAGTAATTTTCCTTATCAATGTGTGGCAATAACGTAAAATAATAATCACGTATTTTCATTGCCATAATTAATGTGTCGCAGCTTCGAACTCACACGTTTGACTTAATCACCGTCGTTTTATGTACCTATGTTATATTATGTGTCTTATAGATTGTCAGAAATTCTTGTGAGCGGAACAAGTGATGAATTTTTTAATTTATCGCTCATTCGTATAAGTTACCAACACTTATTAATGGCATATGAATCATCACTCGGGGGCGTAGGTATACAATATAATATTATCATAGTCTTCGTATAAATTGGCGTCGAACGATCGAAACGTGTTATTATAGCTGCTGCGGCAGTGATATAAAAAGAAACGGAGGAAGCCGAAAAGAGAAGGAAAAAAATTGGACGGAAAATCTCCGACAACGTTTCCACAGGTCGGCGGTTTATTTATTTATTATTGGTTTTTTTTTTTTGCCATCTACGCCGTCGTCCAATCCTGAGCGCCGTTATAATTAAGAGCTTTGTGTGTGCGGCGCGCACTTTAAATAGTAAATATACACTTATATACATATATAAAGTGAAAAGTCTGCTTTATTGCGCTCAGCCTATTCGGATGGCGGCAATAAATTATTCCGTCGGTTGAGTTAAAAAAAAAAAAAAAATAAACCACCCAGAGATTTCGAGCTTTTGAATTCGACGAGACCGAACCGGAGCGCCGGGCGGAGATTTTTCGCGCGGAAAATTCGCGAGCGGTGGGCGAAGAGAATGGGAAAAAAATCCGGCCGCTTTCGGGTTAATGCGGTTCGCCGACGGATATTCGCGCGTCGGGTCTATTATAATGACGGCGGCGCCACGCCATGTCCGCTGCACAGCACGTTGCGCACGCAAAATAGTGCTGGGTAGGGTAGGGTGGGTGGGTGTGTGGGAGAGGGAATGAGAGATGAAAAGGAGGAAACTAAAATAAAAATAAAACATGAAAGATCGCGTCGCATTTATAATTCATCCCCGGCCCGATATACCGCGTAATGGGCTTTAATTGCTTTCGGACCCGGGAAAATTCACGTAGCGCGCGAGCGCACTTTTCGGATTTCCACGACTTCACCAGCTGAATTCCCGAAAGCTCCCGACAATCCTTTGTTCACTTATTCTTTCTCCGTCTCTCGATATTTTCCTCGTCTCTTCGTTTGCAGCTTCATATACCTACAACAATATTACTACAGGTTACGGTCGAATATTCGGATTGCGCGTGCTCGAAAAGAGATTTTAAGTACGTTAAGTGTGGAGCGCGGGTATTGTTTTCCTGCAGCATCGTGAACAAATTTACAACAAGATTTCTCCTCCAACTCGTTTAAATTAAAAAAATTAAAATTGTTCTACAACGTTAACCATAAGTATAGTATAATATAGGTGATATTATATAAAAATCACGCATACACCGAGTAACGTGCGCATTCCTCGCCAAAACTACTCGGCCGATTTTTATGAGATTATGCTCAATCTGTGTGATTTATTTAAAACTGTGACTAAGGATTTTTAATTTTTTTCATCTGCCTTTGAAAAAATAACCTAGGAGCCTACTATTAAATTTTCAAGCTTTTTTACTCAACAGATAAAATTTTATTGATATTTATAGAAAAAAAAACTGAAATAATGGAAATTGACAATGTCCGTAAACAGCTCAAAATAAGTCAAAATATTTGGAAAATGTTATGGTGTATACTGTATAGGAAATGCAATTATAAACATTCAGTCAAAATGTCATGTCCATACAGTCCATTTGTTTTAGAGTTACACCAAAAACCAAAATTTTCTCGAAAACCAGATTTTGCGTAAAAATGTCCGTTTTTTCCTTAATTTTTCTTTGTTTACACGTCGTTTTTGAAAACTACTGGGAAATTTTTACTTTTGACCCTCCAAAGTAAAAACCCTCCAACTAAATTCACTTTTCTTCAGAAAAGTTACTGTTGAAGAAAATCCAAGCTTAAAAAGTGATGACAAATACAAAAAATTTTTTAAAAAAAACACACACATCATTGTAAAATCAATACATTCATCGCTTCGCTCAGAATCTAAAATTAAGGCAGTGTTAAAATCACAGCACACACGTATTTTTTATAAGTTTTTGACTAATAATCGGTGGTAAATTTCACATACTTCGGAATGTCCGATTTTAATTTTAGATTTTGAATGAAACGATAAATGTATTGATTTTACAATGATGTGTGTTTTTTTTTTATTTTTTATTTTTAATTTAATTTTTATTTTGTGTCTGTCATCACTTTTTAGGACAGTAAAAGTGCTTGGATTTTCTTCAACAGTAACTTTTCTGATAGGAAAGTGAATCTAGTTGGTACTTTGGGGGGTCAAAAGTAAAATTTTCCCAGTAGTTTTTCAAAAGCGACGTGAAAAACAAAAAAGAAAAATTAAGGAAAAAACGGGAATTTATACGCAAAATCTGTTTTTGAAAAAATTTTGGTTTTTGTGTAACTCTAAAACAAATTACTGTATGGGACATGACATTTTGACTGAATGTTTATTTTAGCATTTTCTATAACCCATAACATTTTCCAAATATTTTGACTTATTTTGAGCTGTTTACGGACATTTTCAGTTTCCATTTTTTTTCTATAAATATCAACAAAATTTTAGTTGTGGTTAAAAAGCTTGAAAATTTAATAGAAGGCAACTAGGTTATTGTTTTAAAGGCAGATGAAAAAAATTAAATATCCTTAGTCACAGTTTTTATTTATAAGCATTTAAAATCAAATCTTGGACAAAATACGGAATGGTTTGGCTGATTAAGGTAACTTATATATGATTTAATATGAAAAACGAGAGGAGATAATTATTTAGAGTTTAAGGAATTCGAATTAAAGGGTTTGTAGTCAATACATTGATTCGGAGGCTAGTAAAAACGTATTAGGGGCTAAATTTTAGATAAACGAAAGTGCTTAGAAATTAGAATTACACAGTTCTTATATTGTGATCTAATTAAAACTTGAATATGTAGGTACAAGCAAATGCAGCATCGGGCAACTCAATAACTAAACCGAGATAAAAATATTGTTATACAACTATTATTCAAACAATTACAAAATGCTTATTTTACAGGACAGGTAAAATTATTATATGAGTTTTTTTTTCTCACGACGAAATACGAGTATAGATAGCCAGATAGGTACCTATATAATATACTATAGTACCTATTATATTCGTACACCTGCATATTCGATCACCGTGGTTGGACAGGCGTATACTATTAAATAATTATTATTAATTATTAATAATACTATCGTCGCGTGTTCATGGACAAAACGATTTTCTCGTAAATTTAGTATTGCCCCTACCACCACCGATCGACTGCTGCAGCAGGATCCGTGTAACAGCGGTTAAGTTTCAATATTCGAATCCATCGGGTCCAGCGTGCGCAACACGGCGGCGGCGTCATAACGGCGTTTTTGTACCCACACAAACACACGGTATATTATATACTTGCACAATATGTATTATATTTTATATACGCTATGTATATAAGTATATGTACTATGAGTATGTATATATACCTAAGTATACGCGTACATCAAAAATCGTTTTCCCATTCGCGGCGGGCACAAATTGCGACGAAACACTCACGCGGCAGCCAGAAGAGCACTTGCCGCGCGGAGCAGGGAACTTTTGCCGGATAAGACGGAAACCCTCGTCCCCCCCCCCCCCCCCCCCCCCCCCCCCGAACGTCGAATCATATTAGGGCCATTCGCCATATGGCGCTCGGAGACATTACGCAGAAGGCCACATCAATATCCTTCTGTATGTGTGCGTAAATATTATATGTATATATACGGCGTATATTATAATAGTCAAAACCGCAACGTCGTCGTCTTTTGTTATTTATTTTGTTTTTTCCTCTCAGGGTTTTTTTTTTTGGGTACTTTGAGGGAAACCGCGTAGCGGTTGCTGTGTATTTTTTAATTTCGTCTGGTAAGCGAAACGACGTTCGTGCGTCACATGGTGGGCGGCGGCGGTCTGAGCTAATAAAATCGGTCCGTCGGCGGAAGAGGAAGGGAAACGCCATCGCTGCGAAAGAACCGGAAACTCGAGTGGAGGGCACTACTATCACACTGCACACACACACACCGAGTGCCGACGACCACGCGCGTAAGTAAACTAATATAAAAGCGTATAATTACGATTTATATTAACGTCGTTGTGGGGCGAAAAAGCTACAAAATTGAAAATTCCCGCGGGATTACGAGCCGACTAACTTTGCGAGCATTCACGTGATCTAATATATATTACAAATATATAGGTATATACGCGTATTGTAGACAAATTGCGTGATTAATATATTTTCCATTTCTTTTTCTTTTTTATTCGTTTTCTCATCGTTTTTTTGGTTGGCCCTAAATTAATCAATATTTCGGGGTTATCGGTATATCGGATGATTACACCATCGCTCATTCGTTTTTAAATATTATTTTAGTAACGCCAAATTGTGTTTAACTATTCTGCTCCAGTGGACCTATAGGTACTAGTATAGTCTGTAACTGCCCCAAATACACTAAGCCCGCAAGATCCTCAATAATTACCCTCTTACACTTCAACAAACCCTCAATGAAGACAAAACCGTCACAATCAGTACATTTTCCTACAATACAAACCTAAGTCATAAATTGTAAATAACTTGTCAATATTTTGTGTTCAGATATAATGTATGATTATACCGTTTTTATTTCTTAATATTAGGCTAAAGTAGTCTAAAAACCTCTTTAGTTGAAGCCTTTAAACTAAAATATATACTAAAAAAAATATTATATATGTATGTATAGATGAGTGATTCTATACTGATATTGATTATGATGATAATAATTATTGTTCCTCGTCGATGATTATAATTTTTTTATATATAACCCATTTGGCCATTTAGGTAACCCAATCGAATCGTTGCACACACAATTATATTTTGTTTTTACTTTGCATACGCATGGTCACATTCGCAGTTTGTATTCCGTCGTTTTTATTACGTGTACAATATGATATTTTTTGACATTTGTACGACCGGAAAAACGTATTAATAACCGTGCGTACGCCGGTTGACATTTTCCGGGTAAAAAAAATGTACAACCTAAATGTCAAGTGCGAGGAAATCGGCCGGCTTTCACGTATATATAGTCATTGTAGTCGTTGTCGTGTTTTTGGGTGATATATTTTACCTTGTCATTATAACAACCGCGGAATAAAACTCCAAATTTATTCACGAGTACACGCATACGTATACACTAGTAGGTAAGCCAATATTTTATTACGGTTTACAGTATACTATAAAATAGGAATACAATTATAATAGTTTCTATAGGACTGTTGAAAACTAGGAGATTTTTTAAATCGATATTTTGTAAATTATCCACATGACATGAAAATAAAAATATTTAGTACCTATATTGATATGATACTAGACATAATAAAGAGTTGTGTGCACTAAATGTCAACCGGATAAGGAATATATATATATACCCATATATTATATTATTATGAACGGGCTGGAATATAAAATAAGACTTCGTCGTATCACCTAATCGATAAGTAACTCGAATAAAATATTAAAATGGCTCCTCGCGGATAAACGTCAGAGACTTTTCTATAATATATCTAGAACTAGACTTGCGCACTGCTCTTTGTTCCGTTCCCATAAGTTATTATATTATCATTGATGTATAATACAATGCTATCGACGATATGTCAAGAATAACTTAGATTGTCGCGTTTTTCAAATAATGGCAAAGTCTTATACACGTTTATGATTTATCACAGGTATATACTTACTTATTTTTTAAAGTTGGCCTCGAGGTGGTTATATTATCTATTATATTGTGTGAAATAAATAGTGATGTCTTCTTTTTTCAATTCCCTACGATATACAATGAACATAATCGAACACAGACATTACCTATACCTATGTACGATATGAGCTTCACAGCAGTATCATAAAAGTAACTCTTTGATGTCGCTGCGATAAATCTATATATATTTAATTCCATTGAATACTATTTACTGAAACTTATTTCAATTGCACTTCTGTGTTTTTTTTCCTTTTCAGCCTACGCAATGTAGCCTATACGATAAAATGTTTCCTGAGCCTAACGGATCAACGTAGAGCCTAAACTATGAAGCTAGAAACTTAAAATGTTCATGGTACCTCAGTATCACCATGTGGTGGTGCAATAAGAGATTATTTAATATACACGATTATAATTTGCATTTAAAAAGGTGCTCACACAAGGATTTGGATCCATGGAAAGATTGTTTAAAGGGTTGATTCACAATGGGAATCGAAAACATTTTTTTTTTATGTTCATTATAGTTACAGATTATAATAGTAATAGTAGAAATTAGTATTTTTTGTATATATTATGTACCTACCTAAATGGTCGCCATTAGTCATTGGATAGATGAGATAAAAATAAGCATCAGTCATCGTTTACACGACCTAGGCTTAAATAGACTATGTCTTAAAACCAAATATATATGTTTGTAGCCTATATACACTCAAAATCATTAAAATGATTTTGACGAATATCTCAGAGATCGTTCTAAAAGATATCGGAAAAGTGTAGAAAGTAGTTTGAACCACGGTAAAAATACTATACAAGTGCAAAAATCCAATATCTGAGTTATGGTTGCCCATCCGAATTGTTTCACATAGCGATAGGTACACCAACGCCGATTCGCCTCTGAACTCCTAACCAAACCGAGAAACACCACACATCTATATATCGCTGTATTTTATATATTTTGTTCATTTTTTACCCGGCGAAGGTCGGGTTATACGGCTAGTATATGATGTGTATCAACAAAGTGAAATTTGCTCGCAGACGCATCAACAGCTCTCTTAATTTTTGAAATATGTATACCTACACACATTATATTTTTATATATAAAAAAACATGTTATATCGTCTTGAAGGCTTAAGTATCGTCGTCGTCGTCGTCGTCGTCGTTGCCGTCTACGAAGCAGGCAAAGACAAGCACGTGCACGTTGTTTTTAATATTATTATTATGTCATTTATAACATACGCACTTAGCTTAATATAATATCTATATATATAAATAGACAGATACCCTATATGGTCATAATTTTAAATCATTGCCAGTGGCGAATAAACGCCGTCGCATCACTCCGCAGTTATATCATTATATTATATACTATCATACTGCAGCACGCGCGTAACAATACGCAATATACATTACATTGTGTTCATATATACAATATATATAATACTATGTACGTCGAACGTCGACATTTATTTTTTTTAAATTTATTTTCGGGCAGGGCAATTTAAAACTTCGATCCAATCTGGCGGCGTGATAAACAAAACGCGAGCGCGACAACGTTATAATCCGTCGCAGTGTTATATACACACCCACACACCCCACATATATATATGATATCATATGTATACTGCAGCAACACACTGCAATATAATATGCGATGAGAGTGTGTGAGGGGGTGCACTAACAAAAAAATAAAAAATAAATACGTCCACCGTACGTACATATACACACACATATATATAGACCTATAAATTCCGTTTTAGGGGTGCCATACAGTATATATACGTGTCTGTGTGTGCATATGTATATATAATATGAAATGGAGATGTACACGCGAACAAGTGCGTCACATATGTATTGTACGCGATAAACAATCGAGTATAAATGTAGGATATATATATAAACACATAGTAATTCATGGGACTTCGCGCCCGCGCCTGTGTGCCGATGATAATTAACTCCAACGAGGGACGTACAATATATGAACACACACATATATATATACATAAGTATAATGTATATATTATATTTTAAACACAGTTCGCATATATATACATATACGCTCTGTCGCCGCGTGCTGCAGAAACGGCCATTTCCCTCCCCCTTACACTATCGTCGTGACGGTTTGTCTCACTTTTATGATTTTTTTATTGGCCACCATTTAAAACTTCAGACCGGAAAATTCACCACAACAGTGCAACTGCAGCGCAGTCGTCATCGGGTGTGTGTGCAATTATGCATACAATAAATTGTATTATAATGTTATCATCGTCTGCGCACACACTATACTTTATGGTAGGTACTTTGTCGTGCGGCGGGGGAGATAACGACACGTCGTTACGTGTTTTTTTTCTCCTTGTTATCATTATCATAATATTGTATATAGAATGTGAATCATGTGAAAGAGGAGAGAATAAAAATTAAAACGCATTTTTTTTTTTTTTTTAGTATAGAATTTCACTTTTATCTTTTATTTCTATTTATTCACTAACAGTAGGTATATTCAAATTATTATTATTATTACATATTTCAGTAAACATATATATAAATTATATATATATTTTGGTTTCACAAAAAAAAAAAAAATTGAAAAATAAATAGGTATTATTATTAATTATATTTATTATTAAATTTCGTATTATTACACACTCGCTATAATTAATATTATCAATATAATATAATATATAATATATGTATTAAAGTTATTATTAAATAGATTTTTACACGTTGACGCTAAATGTAGGTACACACTTATATATATATATATATATTGTATATACAATATTACATGTATATTAAATTGTTTTATATAATATGTATATATTATATATTATATATATATTATAGTCTATTTTTATTGAGGATCATTCGAGGGGTACAAAAATAATAATAAAATTAAAAATAAAACAAAATATACTAATTTTTTCCTTAAAAAATAACCTATAACAAACCACATAAAAAAAAAAAAATTATATATAAAAAAAAACAAATAAATAATAATAATTATCTCTTTGATCTACAACACAGAGGGAATACTTTTCCGAGTCTCGGTGTGCTCGTTCACGAATGAATGTGTGGTGTGAGTGTGTGCGGTTATCGATTTGACCTGAAACAGGGTGCCATACTAGGTTTTAGTAAAAACAAAAAAACAAAAAACACAATAAATCATATTATACGAAATAAAAAAACAAAAATAATATAACATGCACATGCTCAAAATAAATCAATATATTATATTGTAATTATGTAAAGAGCTGGTTATGTGTGAAGGAGTCGGCTGTCCCGTGACGTTTATTCCTCGTGTTTCGGTATGTCATTATTATTATTATTATCATATTTTTATGCGAAATAATATAATATGTAGGGAATGTATATTATAAGCTTCGAATGCCATAAGTCAAACGCGTTTCAAATATAGGTAGGCACCTAAATACATTTAAGTAATTATAAGTATACCTACTGCGGGGTGTAACATGAATAGCTGACGGTTAATATATAATCAACCAACTCTGTATAAAAATACTTTTGTGAATATAATGTATTATCAAACGTATATATAATTGTTCTATCTCGTATTATCATATTATTATCATCTATCAAGGTTCTGATATTAAAATAATAACAATACTGTATATACGAACGTATTGCCAATAATATACTACGCGTATACCTATACTCGCGGTGGCCGATTTCTGCAGCAAAACGTACGGCGTGAGCCCCAAAAAAAACATACGCAAATTAAAACCCACCAGTCATTTTACACGCCTCGTGGTATGATAATAATAATATGGCGGTGGTGGTGCGATTCGGCTGTATACGTTATTATTATTATTGCTGTAATGTTTTTTTTTTCGCGTTTTTTCCTCGTCGCCGTGCACGTATAACATAATATACAAACGACATTCTGCCGTATATACTCACGCGCGTTACAAGGGTCACATTCGCGAGGGCACAAACAATGGTGTGCGTAGAGAGAGAAAAGTAGAGAGATGCAGGGAGAAAGATAGAGAGATGCGAGAGAAAGAGAGAAATAGAAAGATAGAGTGAGTGAGAGATATAGAGAGGAATATGGAGAGAAAGATAGAGGTATAGAGAGTTTGGGGGGGGGGGGGGGGAGAGTATTATATTATATGTACACACTTATAACATGTCCCGGCGGCATAACTCTCGAGTACACGACAATTGCAGTGGATATGTGTGTGTATTTTTCGATTTTTTTTTTTTACGATCCGATAGCTTCTGAATGAAGTCGTTCCGAAACTATATACACATATATATATATATGTAAATACGCGTATATATATCGAGTCAACAGTGCTGGTGACGGTGGTGGTACGGCTTCCATATATATATATATATATTGTTATAATATTTATGCGGTGTCTATACAGCCGCATATATATGGGAAAACGTATATGTATTTAATGTATGGACTGTACATCGAATACAATTAGAATCGGATATTATAATACATATATTATATTGATTAACATGTTTGGCGGAACGTGTTTATCGCCGGCGTAAGACTGAAGGTATATACGGTATATATACCAACCTATAATATAATATGCGTGAACAAATAATAAAATACGATAATTTGTCCGGTGGCGTTTTATGTGTTATATTATATGAGCTTCTATATCGACAACGACGACTAAACCACTATAGTATATATAATATATATGCCATTTATTATTGTGTGCGACCGGCCGGGACGGTCGTAAAATCTCAATGCATGCCAATAATGTATATTATATAGAGAAAAAAATCGCAAAAATCAAAACCCCGACGAGGCTGAATGCGAAAACTCGTTGTACCCGCGGCTACCGGCGTGATGTTCGCGGACCATCATATGGTTATCATTATGATTATTATTATTATTGTGTAATAATAATATTATATTATGTTGTAAAATATGAATATCCCACTTTTTCGATTTATATCCATTCATAATAATAATATATTATGTACCGCGTTTATTATGTTATTATAAAAGTATATGCAAGCCGCGTGACGAGTATGACATCTAAATGCGTGTCCTGCTATGTATATATTATGATATATTAATATATTTGTTTTATTCGATATTATAATAATATATGGTTTTTCAACCGACGATTATTTTGGCACTTTTTTATATCAAAACGATATTTTTTTTAACAGCTGTAGACACGCGTATTTATTATACGTTAATATTTTTATTCGCACACCATTTTGTTACAATATATTTATAATACCTATATATGTATAGACAAATTTTTCGCAACCGTTATTAATAATCGCAGTTAACTAAATATTATATTGTAGCCAATCCGTATAAATTTTTCCCCTTCGCACGTCATAATATTATTATGTTTATCGTTTCGAATGCACGCCGTTCGACTTTATAGGTCGCGATATTTAGAGCGATTCTCCTGCAGCTGCAATATATATATAAATATATATATATATATAATGACGGTTGCAGCATGATTATTATATAATACTCGCGTTTATTTTGCAGTCGCCGAAAACGTGAAATATATATTATAGAAGAAAAAAATTACACACGCCCAAATACTATATAATATACACCAACAAGGACGGTACCAAATTTGGCGTTTCTGGTTTATTTTTTATGTAAAAAAAAAAATAATAATAATAATAATAATAGTAATAATATAATAACGCGGGAGCCCCCCGGGCGCACGGGACGTCGTCTGCCGTGTATACGCAGTGACTAGTTTTTGTGGTGACCGGACAAATTGAAACGCTCGAGCCGAAGACTCCATAAGGTCGCGACGGCTGACGATTTTTTTTCCGCCGCCGCCACCGCTCTCTCGCGCACACGTGTACGGGGGCCCGGCCGTCACTGATCAATTATTCCGACAACGGTGCAGCATGTGAAGAGCGGCAGCGGCAGGAGCGTCGCCCGAAACAAAAGAACAAAATTCTCGAAATGTCATGATGCGGCCGGACGCGGGCGGCGGTGTGGGTTCGCGGGGTGGAAAAAAACTCTACATAATATTATATATAACTATACCGTCCGTGTAGTATACATACACGTATTATATACGATATACTCTTTAGGTATATATATATTATTATATACATAAAGATGTTCTATATATCGTAGTTATGCACAGATAGCTTATATACTATATATACTGTAATATATATAAATTTAAAAATGCGGTCGTCCTCTTACCTGGTGATCGTGATCCGAAGGATTCGTATGTATAGGCATATACGAGCGCGTGTGCGCACGGCATTCCGGCAATCCTTGCTGCGGCAGCAGCTATAGTGGTCTTGTCTCGGCGGCGGCAGTGGCGACGGCGACGGTGACGTCTTCTTTTCGCGATGCGCGTTCCGTGGCCGTCGTATTTGCATCACGTGACGAGCTCGGCCGCTCGGTTTCTCTTCGGGACGATTCTGCAGGGCGACGAGCGGTTGGTGGCCGCGAAGTGGGGGGTTTAGGGGGGGAATGGGGAGGGGGTCGGTGACTTAACACACTTATTACGTATATAGATTTCGTATTTACATTTACAGTATTATATTTATAAATATATTATATATAATGAAAAAAGCGACATAATCCTTATGAATACATTATTTTATATAATAATATAGGGGATAATATACAATATTATATATTGAACACAACTAGAAACAAACACGACGGTCGCGCGCGCGACAATAGTATATAATACAATAATATAAGGGCATAAAAAAAAACGAAAATTACAAATTTATGTACAAAAATAAAAACGTTAAAAAAAATATGGCGACGAAGGGGGTAAAAAATAAAAAATAATAAAACGATAAGGAAAATTAATGATAACTCGTATATAGTAGGTCGGGGGTGGTTGTTTAAAAAAAATGTTATCCGTTTTTTTTTTTTAGCGATCACCGGCGGCCTGAGCGGCTGCCAGCACGGCGGCCTTCTGCGCCTGCGCCTGTTTCTCCTGCTCGTTCAGCTCCTTGATGGCCTGTATCTCTTTTTTCAGCTTCATCCGCCTGTTTTGGAACCAAATCTTTATCTGCCTTTCGGTGAGGCACAGCGCATGCGCCATCTCTATCCGCCGCCGGCGAGTCAGGTAGTGGTTGGTGTGGAACTCTTTTTCCAGCTCGAGGGTCTGGTATCTGGTGTACGTCTGTCGGCCACGGCGTCTGAGTCCGTTTGCTCCTGGAACAGTAAAATTAACGAGATTAACCAATTGTGTTATTACATTATATACGTATAGTGTAAATACTAAATAAACACATTGTAAATGGGTGGGGCAGGTACGATCACATTGTAATATATTTATTTATATAGTCTTAAAACGATATTGCATATTTTATTATAATATATTGTTGCGACCCGCGCCATAATTGAGTTGTAACGTGTTCACCGAATTCAGTGTGGAAATGTTTTGATTTATATCATAATATATGGGTGTAAGTTTATTTATTTATATGTAGTAAACGCATTATCTGTATTCATTTTTTGTGCATAATTTATCGAGTTTGTACCTATAATAAACATCGAATGGTTTTATATATATCCACGTGCATTTGTCAATAAATATTTTAACCGTTGAAAGTCTGTAGCTATACAGCCAACTGCATTAGGTATATTCTACAGCTGATGATTTATTGGGATTATAGATTGAGTTGTAAATAATAAATATTTATAACACTTTTATATATTACACGATAAATACTTTATATATTAAGTTTATAGAATTAATCTATATAACATCAAGAGCGCTCGCCTGCTGTATGTAGGGTATATTATGATATATATATATATATAATAAAAAATTAATTATTCGTGTTCGTTCGTATATTATAATAATATTTTTATGGTAACATAATATTTTTTTTTACAATCAGTCCACGAATAAATTATTTTTTAATTTTAAAATCGCGTTAACTCAATCTCGCCGTATATATTATATATATGTATGTAGGTTCATATCGTGCGCACCCTGCGAAGCGTACAACAATTTACGTCGTAAATCTTCGTGCACAATCTTGTAAAGTATAAATGAAATTAAACGATATAATACGCGCAACCGCATTAATATAATTACAAATCAATATTAAACACTTAATAAGAAAGTCTGTATAATATAATATATTATATGACACGAGTTGTATATTGTAACGATCGCTGTAGCCTTATCGCGGTTTTCCTATGAAAAAAAAAAAAACAGGTTTATGAATAATGATTATAAACTCCGGGTTGAATAAATACGTATATACTTTTCCGACACGCGTCCCATCGTTTCAGATTCGTTACCTATATTGGCTATATTATTATAATTATTCGTTTGAAGGCGGTATACAATACAGTGGTTCAAGATATACGTATAATAAAGTATAGAGAGAGATGAAAATATATTCACGATACCTATGGAAGTTACATAGATATTTACAGGATGAGAGTTTGATGCAGACGCAACTTTTTAACTTCTCCGTAAAATAAACTATAATTTTGATGGATATTAAACGTTTTTTGGATACTATTTTATTTTCATTAGGTACTTAATAACGTATAGTTATCTCCATGCTGATCGTGATTGGCTTTTGGGATTTTTATTTTTTTGAACAACTGAATGGCCTATATTGTAACATTGCAAGTATCTATACCACGATGATATTATAATAATATTATGCGAATCGCACGGTAAAGAAACGATGTGAGCAACTTCGGAGGAAGAAAAACAAAATATCTATATATTATTCACTGACTGCACCGTCTTTGTATGCAGCGGGATGCATTATGGTGTACCACTAATGGCGATCATACAACACGTACATATATATAGGTATATATATATAATGTGTACATACATTTATATACTGTCAGTGGGGATTCTGCGCCAATTGGATATACCTATTGGACGACTCTGGCGGCGGCGTGAACGCGGGCGGGCGGCCATGCGTGCGATTGATTTACGGCGTCCGACCGGTGAGTTACGGCCATGTTGGGGACTGCTCGTGACGTCACGCGGTATCCGAAAATAAAAAACCCAGACGGTGGTGCAGGCACGTGATATCAGCTGCAGCCTCAAAGTGACGGTTAAGGCTGCATTTTTAATTCATATAACTCGTGCGCGCACATTGCCTACAGATAAATGAATATTGTACAAACAAATTTAGGTATATCAAATATCATTGTCTGTATAACATAATTTTATGCGATATTACTTATTTTACTCCCTGCAACATTAGGTATACATTTTTAACGTTGCTGCGCGGTTGATTTCTACAAATCATTGGTACCTATATTAGCTGCCCGGAGTACATGGTTCGGCAGAGCGTTATACGCCACCGCTTGGAAACGGTTCGAAAAATATCGAAACGACGAAAAATCTTGGCATTTGGACACGTTCCACGGGCCAAAGTAAATAATTGAATTTGTGGACAAACGCGCTATGGTGTCTGTAGCGTAAGTGGGATGAACCCATTTCTATACTTATATATATATATACACACCTTATAGGTATATTGGGCGGCGGTGGACACGATTAACAAAGATTATAGAAGACGGCGGCGGCGTTTGAACGGGGAGGAGCGATCTGCAGGAGTGAGTGGTCGGGGCGAGACGCCTTCCGTTTAATTCGCGCGCGCTATTAAAGTCGTATAGGTATATATAATATAATCCGATTACGAACCCTAGGTTGGTGTCCATATATACCTGTATACATGTGGGTATACGTAAACGCGTATATATATAAAGGCGTGTGCCGCCGAGAGATTTCACCTTTTCGGCCGCAACCGTCGATAAATTTCATCCGGCGGTCCCCCCTCATATATCCGCATACGACCGGATGTCGTCCGCTCGCGATCAGTCGCCGTGTTATAAGTTTTCGGTTCGCGTATGTACATATTATATAATATATATAAATACTGTACAGGTACAAAGTATATAAGTACAAAGTATATACTTATCCCACGAGTATATAGTAGAGGTATTGTGGCTTCGGGAGGCGGTACAATAATAACACTTAAGAAACTTTTACACCAACGGCCTTTTTTGTTAATTGGACGCGCGTTTTAATACATAATATATATATATATATATGAATGTAATACATATTTACGATACAAAACTGCGATCGGATCCATTTGCAGACCACCGTGCGCATTACTATACCGTCGATTTCGGATTCCGTACTTACAACACTTAAGTGTAGGGACCTATATGTGTGTACCACCGCCGCGCTGCAGATGTCTCCAACCGAATTTATTATAATTAAAAGTATAGGTAGCAATATACATGGGTATAATGGACAAGCCGCGCGAATATAATGACGGCGTCGGTAATACCGTAATATACCTACTATAATTATTTCGAGAAATTGATTTAAAGTATAAATCGCGTAAAATATATATCGTGCGAGTAGCGGAAACCCCGTTTGCTCTCGGTATACACGCGGTAGCTGTATGTAGGTATATAAAATGTTACAGTTTGATATAGGTATTATTATTACGCAGGTACCGTGGATACATTAGTATAGATTTTGCGGTACCGATCTCGTCTCGGCCACGGGGCAGTGGAGAGAAAGGGAGAAGAGACGATATTATATTTTTTTCTATTCCGCGCCGCGCTGCAGCACGTCGGTATATATATACTAGCGAGGGAAGAGCGCCTACGCGCGGTACCTATATACGACGATAATAATATATATACCTACATAATATTATAAACCACGGTCGGGCGTTTAAATCATAATAATGTATTCATTTGCGGTCGCAATAAAAAAAATAATAATATTGTTATTATAATATTATACACGCCCGTCCGCCGCCGTCTATATATTACGTGCACGTATATTGGGTGTCGAACGATTGGACGTCTTATTAAACGCGCTTAGATTATTTACAGCGAACAGGTATACGCCCGTTATACTATTATACACCTATGGTAGTACAAGTAAATTATGATAAACATTGCCAAGACCGCCGTTTGGCGATGAAAACGTTATTATAATAATATTATATTTTACGCGTTATTACTCCATTTATACATATTTATACAACGTACCCGTGTATAATATACGGCGGCGCGTGAGCAACACCTGTACATATTTTAGCGACGTTGAATTCTGAACGGAATAAAAGCGAGAAAAAGGTTACAATAATAATGATATGTCCTGAACACTATCGTCTATGTATAACGGTACATATTCGTGACGGTGGGTCCGCATTATTATTATACATTGTCCCCGAGACCGTTGCTGCAGCGGGAATCCTTCGGCCGAACAAACACGTTTGCGATATCATTATATTATTATATACAATTTTATTATACATATTATTATATATATGTACTGTACATGACATACGCAAAGAATAAGATGGAAAAAATAAACCGAACGGCGGCGTACACTCCTATACTGGGATATAATACACATATATAAATGTCTAAGTAATGTGTAAAGAATGTTATTATATGCATGACGTTTGATTTAGGGTGCGTACTGCGTATATATCTGTCTTTACCTTGTTGAAAATCGGATTTCTGATCGTAAACGGTCCCTCCGGTTCTCTCAAAACTCGGTCTCGAGTCGGGAGCGGCTAAAATAGTATATTATACAGAGATTCGGAGAAACGGCGATCTGTTGCGTACGCGACACGCGGCAAACCCTGTATACACTTAATGTTCAATAAATAGGTAATATAATAAGTATAATATGTATATATACGAATTATTATTATTATATATAATATGGAATGTAGTCTGCGACCAGGGATGCAATATCATTTGTGTATTTATATGTGTAAACGGTGTTCGTTTTTACCGTCATTTCTCGGACGTCTGTCGTACAAAACATCACGATGATATATTATCGACGGGTTATAATATTATATAATATATTAGATGGCCCTACTACAGCCATGTAGGTAAAATATAAATGCCACGCGCGCCTCAAGCGAACATATTATAGCAAACGGATAAGACGTTATGTTATTATACACATATTATGTAGCGAAGGGTAAATCGCTGGTCGCAGCGCGTACCTATATACATGTATTATGTATATGTATAATATTCGCGATATGAGCTGAGAATTTGCATAATTGAACGCGAGCAAGAAATGCAGCGCAGAAACGAGATGTGTATATATACTACTGCAGCATATAGGTGCGTGCGCACGTATATGTATGTATATAGACACGATTTAAATAAAATAACTCGTACAACTATATACGCGGGGTTGATTTACGGCCAAGAGGGGTTTAGCTCACCGGCGGCGGTGTATTATTATTCAGACTTCTGGCAGGCTACGCACACACACGCGCACACACACACACACACACACACACACACACGCACTAGTATAAATACGTTTTATACCAACAAATTGGATGCTGGAGTCGGCTGTGTGTGTGTGAGTGCGTGTATAAAGAATGAGAGTAGAGGGCCCGCGACGACGACGACGACGAAGACCGGGGAGGACGAGCTAGCTGAGTAGACCGGGGAAATCGGCCAGACATTGTGCTCCCGAACCAATTAAAGTAACGGCATAAATTTCCAGCTCTCGCGACAACCCAAGAAGTATATATACTGCACGGTGTGCGTGAGTGTATATATATATATTCGCAGCAATTCGCGTGCGATTCGGAGGAGGAATTTCGCCGAAGGGGTCCCGCACTGCTCGAGGGATGGTTTATGTACGCGTCTCCCCACGCGTCCCGCGCCCAGCATCCAGCGCGGGCGGCGGAGCGCGCGACCCCGGGGAAAAGAATTAAATTACCCCTCCGCTATCCCGTCACCCCACGGTTAAATATATATATATACGCTGTATGAGACGTGATGAACGGACGACTGCGATGGCGGTGGCGGAGGATTGTGGAATCGGAGAAACAAACCGGATATTCGAGGTGTCGTTCTACGACCGGAGAGGGTGCGGCTTTTTTTTTATATATACATTTTTTTCCTTATACTTCCAAGTTTGTCGTTCCGGAACGTAAATACGGTGGCGAATTCTCCCGCGAAAAGGTGGCGGCGGCGTGACGTGACTTATATTCATTTGTTTCGACGGGTCCGTACGTTTATATAAAATAAGATACACACCTATACATCTATTTAAGGTATTCATTTTTGTAAATGCAGGATAACTGCAGGGGGACATAAACCGCGAGACATCGTTATGTTGCGTATATATATATATACTTGGGAAGATTCGATTGTACACCTAATACCCAAATATACGTATATAATATTATTATACAGTAATATTATGACCAATATCGTTTGTGATATATATATATTATAAATTATAATACGTATCCCTCGATAGTGGGTTTACCGGGTGGCTTTGGAATAATTTTTCTGCAGTATACACTCTAAAGAGCTAAAAAAAAACCCACGTACACGAAAACCCAGAAGTGTCGCGGGAGCATAAATAACATAATATGTAAGTATGCCAGACTTACATATTGTGTAATATATTATAATAGTATACGTGTGTGTTTTTTCTTTACCGGAAAACTCAAAGGTTTATTAGGATATTTTCTCAAACTTTAAAACGTAATATTGTATATTCCTATATATAGGTAGCTATTAAGACTTTTACTCAAAAACAAGTTTATTTTATTAATATTACGCAATAACGAAGACAATTTGATTTTCGGGAAAATTAATATAATTTTAGCGAAACACGGTCCGATTAATGTTACATAAAAAACTTGTGTTGTACAACGGGAAACTTTAATTAGTTTCAAAACTTTGTGAACGCGCGCTTTTCGTCCGTATATTAAAATATAATACATACGAGACGTATCCCTGATATTATATTATTATAGTACATTGTTGAACTCAAAAAGTGAAAATCATAATTTTAACCACTCTCCTCGGCTGACTCGTTAATACATACCGCTTAATACGCAACATTTATAACGATATCGTAGGTAGTAATTTGGTTGGTACATGGTATTTTGATACCGAGGACACAGACGCATAATATACGTTATTATAGCAGTTTAATAACATTATTGTACATTTTAATTACATACACTTGGCTGCAATTAATACATATTAGTATATAATATATAATAATATTATAATTTGACGAGCGAGTTTCCGTCTCAAAATCTGGCAAATTATTTATTTATAGTTGTGTGCATATGCATATTATTATAATAAATACTTAATTCTGGTTAAAATCAAATTATTTAGCAGGTTATATTCGAGGAAACATCACACACGAACGAGTACCTATAATTATTATTATCACGCGATACTTTATTTATAGATATACAATATATTGATGTATCGAGATAATATACGCGTACGTTATTATTTAATAGGTGCATTGTTGAACAATATAATATTATAGTTTTAATTTTGAAATAATATAATTATGCAAACTCATGAGTATAGCCGGCGCGCGCTTATTATGTGAAAAATCGTAATTAATCAAAAAAACAAAAATAAAAAATACAATCTGATCGTAAACCATAACTCAAAACACTTACACAACACACTTATATTATTAAACCTATATATAATATACAACGTAGGTATATATTATTATTATTATTATTATGTACTCGGGTAAAATGTTTTGCGTACACATATATATTATTATATATTGTGATGTGTTTAGCGGGAAGAAGTCGGAGGAGAGCGGATTCGCCGTGAGCCGGAGGTCTGTGCGTGTGTGTATGCCTTTGGAAAAACTAGTTTTACGACCGTCGCCATGTTATAAAACAGTTTATCATATTATAAGCGTCGTCGTCTCGTCGATGGTGCGCGGCGACTGAAGGGAAACCGGTCCTGCCGCATAGGTACAACGACGACGACGACGACGACGACTAGACGCTGCCAGCTAACCCGTCGTCGCCAAGGCACCGTCGAGTATAATAATAATAATAATATGATAAAAAACGTATAGGTACCTATTAATGATATTATTAGATATTATATTATGCGCGTCGCCGGAAAGCTGTTCGCGAGGTGTAGGGAATGGTCTTTAAACGAGCGGTGCCGAAGGGGGAAACTGCAGTTCCGTTCGCCTTTGAACTGTCGTGTGCGCGGACGATGACCTAGTCTAAGACTCCTAGAATAATTTTTGGGGGGTGGTCCATTGTGGGCGGCCCTGCATAACGACACATTCTGTGGGTCCCGGTGAGATATACACACGGCGGGCGGTGGACTCGGGCGAGTTTGGCTGGGTGAAGACGATCTGAGAAAGCATTTTTTTGGACTTAATATTTTTCCTCTGGTAAAAACTCAAACGTTACCTTATTTTATCCCTTACCGAATTCAACGAAGTATATAAAATATATTGTCTGAGATATATTATGTATAACATTAAAAAAAAATTATCATCGTGCTGATGATATATCCTCCATATAAATTCTCTTATCGCTCTTAAAATATTATGACACTGGTGTTTAGAATTTAGGCTGATACAAACTTTAGTAGGTAGTATCTAAATATTTAAATACTTTCCCGATGAAATGCACTCACGAAGTTTGTTAAACCGGTGAGTAGCGGAAGAGATAAATTAAAGGGCCAACAACGACAAAATAATATATATAATTACAGTCTGGTGCAGTAGATTGTGTCACGTTGAAATTGAACTTTTATTTTATTACTCCCGGAGTTTGCATAATATAATAATATTCTCGTTATAATTGTATTACATTAAATATTTGTGATATATATATTATTCCTAATATAATATCTTTATCGCACACTTGTATTACCTTATTATGTATTTATATATAAAATTGGAGCAACAACACAAAGTAAAACGTAACATTATCCGTTTTCGATTAAATAAAAAAATATATAATTATAATAATGAGGCGTTCGGGTGCAGACGATTATAATATAGGGAAAGGAAAAAATGTAATTTCGTTTTTTTACCCGCCGGAATGTTTATGTGACAGAATCTGGAAGCTATATGTAATATATAATATATATATACTTTATGTCGTCCTCGCAGCGAATTCACGGCGATTCGCAATAATTAGCATATAATATGGGTAATACCGTGTAATAATATATAAACGGCCGGTTGCAGCGGCGATGGATAAAATGTATTTACCGATTGCATGGCCGCGTTCGGCGGTCTAATGAACGCCTCTAGAGATGTCTCATTTACACCGCCGCCGCCTCCACGCGTATAATATAGATATAAATAGGTATGTGGGTAGGTTATAGGTATATAGCATGTATGCGTGGTAACTCGAACCAGAGTTTTGTACTTGCAGGCCACACTGCAGTGCAGCAGACGATTTATGTGCGGCCCGCGTCAAAATCCGATAAATTATATTTGGACGGGCGCAAAGCATAATATAGGTATGCGCGTATAATGTATACGTGAAAAGAAAAATCTTCGACCATAAATAATATTATAATACATATTTGCCGATAATTTAATGCCGCGATATTATAATATATGTTTGTAAATCGTCTCATATAGATGTATATAATATATATTACATAATACTTGCTGCAGCCTCAGTGTGTGCGTTTGGATTCTCTATATATAGAGAGCGAATAATAACATTATTGTCCCCACCCTCCTAAAGTGCGCATAATGTGTTAGTTATAATTTTTTTTTCGCTTCGGATTTAAAGGTCTAGTTTAAGAACGAGCCTCGACGCCGCCGCGATTTATGCACCCAGGCGGCGAGGCGAGTCGCGGTACACAACCGCTTCGTAATTTATTTACGAAAATTATAATAAGCAAATTGGTTATATCTGATGGCAATAAACTACGAAGGACTCGCATACTAAATAGCAGGACAGGGGGATCGTCGCCGCCGCGAATTCGTGTTATTAGCGAATCGCATCTTATTTGCTTTCTATATATTAAGCCAACGAGGGGGGTTGTCCGGCAACAGTAAGACGTTATATTGTTATACACGAGGAACTTAATCTGGTGCGACATGAGTGCCGAAATAAAGGGGTTAAGACGCGTTATACTGTTGAATTCGCATGATTGCGACAATAAATATTGTACTATGTGTTATTCATAATATACGTTTAGGTACGTCACGAATTATGTGTACATTATAATATTATGTTATGCAAAAACGAAAATGATCGATTGCGCGTAATTACTGCAACAGCAGCCACCGTGTTTTGAGACCTTAGGTATTTTAATAATAATCGGTTTCGATATAATAATATTATTACTACCTAATCTATTGTGCGTGCGAAAGGCACACTAGCACTGCAGGTTATAATATGTATATTATATGCTATAATATACTTATATACCTAATAATATTTGCAAAAAGGCTACTCCATAATAATAAAACATTTTCATATACCTACGACGTCTTATCGTTTGCCATATACCTACGTGTTTTAATTTTATATACTGCACTGTATTATTATGTGTAACTACACGGTCGTTTTCATTCGAGTATTAAATATTATAATACTACAAAATATAAATTAGTAGGTTATTTTTTTTACGCGCGCCGACTTATAATAGTAGAAACACACGAGTTACGGTGCGACAAATATTACATATTCGCTGTGCTGCGGTGGATTACGGTGATGTTTATATTAATATAATATTATTATGTATCAATGTTGAATGCATGCGATGTGTATATATATAGGCTATAATATAATGTACGGGAAAACACGGAGCGTGCCACGTGAAAGATATCTTATATTGTACTCGCGGTATTATTATACAGAACAGTATATTATGGCAAGGTACATCGGTCGGAAACGAGACAATAACGTTATTGTTCCGGGACGAAAATGTCAAGTGGCGAAATCGTCGCACGACCGACGGGGGCGAAGGTTATGTCATAGGTTGTATTATAGGTACACGAGCCGAGTGTAGATGTGTGCGAGAGGGAGGGAGGGTAACCCCTTAGAACGCTCTGCCTGCAACGCTGCCGCTGTTTCGTGACACGCCGTGCCGTTTCTACCTCGAGTTTATCCCTCTCAAAAAAGCTCTCTCGCTCTACACACACACACACACACTGCAGAGACAGAGGTATGAAGCTAAAATAACGTTAGAGGCGCGATATGTCCTATTATACCTGGACGCGGAAAAACGACCGATTTTGCTGCACAAAACTTTATATATTTTGTTATATCATAATATATTGCGTATTTGTTACTAACTATATGCGTATTCTTTGAAAATATAAAACGCCGGCGGGAAAAAGTTTCACGTTTTTTTCGTTACGCACGCGCCGGTACGCGTACACTATTATATTATATACGCTTTTCTTGCTATAGGTATTATATAATAATATATAGGTATAGGCGGTATATACTTGTACACGAATAGGTTTATACCAACTACGTTAAGCTGACGTGAAGGACTAATAGCGTTATGTCACGCGGCCGAATCTTAAAATAAGTCGTTAATCGAAAACGAACAGTATATAGGTACGTGTGGTTTCATCGCATAACCGCGTTTAATACAGTATATATATAATATAGGTATATTTAGGTATACCTGGTAAAATATAATGACAATGTGTATAGACGACCGCGTTATTTCTATTCAATCGAAAACCGTTCGGATTAATACTCCCGCGGTGAACGGCGGTCACGGAATATAATATATCATATAATAATAATAGCCATATGAACGTCTTATTAACTGCCCTGCGGCCTTCTTTTCGTGGATAAATGTTTTCGTTTCAAATTTAAAACCCCCCTCATCAATTATACCACTATAATCCAATATTCTTGTGTATCAAATAAAGACCAAATTTCTGTTGTCTCATAAACACAGTACTTGGTACTTAAATTTAATATTTAATCTTACACTTACATTCGTCATTAAAAATATTGTAATTTTATTATTCCTGTCAATTATTTTTTGAACTATTAATTTATTTCATATTTTATTAATGTATTTATTTATTTATAGTTACAAGAAATTACAATACATAATATAACAATAAAGAGAATTATTAATAGACGTTACAGCACATTGAGGTAAACCTTGTGGCGTTTAAACGATGGCAGCAGAGGAGTAGTATTGTTCACACAGAACCTCCTCAACTGTCGGTTATACACGGGAAAAAAAATAATAACCTCGTGTTGTAGAGTAAGAGTACTTATTTTTATTAACAATAAAGAAGAGAAAAAAAATAATAGTTATAATAAGAAAACCAAACAGTGTTGAGCTTAAAATTGTTATAATAAGACATTTTAAAATGTATGAGTACTACTTTAGATGTTTAAAGATTATTGTAAAACCAATTTTTTAATTAGGTTAGTAGATGAGGGTGTACGGCATATTATTATAATCAAAATGTACATAGATATGCTAGATAGGTACTTTGATACAAGTAAATATACATTAATTATAGTAAGACGTTATTAAGTTGCGTTTTCCAGAAGCTGTACACGAAAATGACGGTTTGAAGTAATTTACGCGTTGTCAAAAAAACGCGCAGCACTCTAATCTCTTTTGCGGTCGTTTAGAAAGTTAATTTAATTTTTATTTAGGGGGATACACTACAATTGCACGCGTGCCGAGTATACGCTAAAGCACCGAGTGTATACACGTATATATATACGGAATCAACTGGACGGTTCGAAGGGGTTCTAAGTTTTATGAACACTGCCACAGTTTCTTGGAATTGAATTAGAGTAGGTACTTTTATCCAAAGGTCATCACTGGATTTGCGGGAGGGACAAAACTGTATATATACTTACCTACAGCGCATAGATATGTCTATACATGTACGCGCGCGCGTTCCGAAGCATTTGAACCGTGCAGCTAGGAAACTTTTAAGCAAACTTCTCAGACGCCCCGGACTTTGGGTCGAACGCCCGCGCTAATTCACTCAGACTCACACCTATGTGTGTGTAAGTAGTGTGCGAGTGTTATCAATTTCACCACGAACGGTGTGAATACAAATAAAACAAATATTCGCGGAAATTTTTTTTATTTTGCTGCAGTAAATTCCTAGCAGTGATATATAAACGAGACGCGCATAATACAATTTAATAATAAGCCTTTATACTGGGGCGGATTTATCCTAAAATGACTACTGCAAGCCTATTTTGCGATGTGATTATGTGATTGAACATATATAATATATTATTATTATACAGTCATATGGCTACCACGGGGCAAAAACACAGAATCGAGCGGGGGGAGCGAAAAAATACGAACCGGCGTAAGTACGTTTGACATATATTATATATAGGTAGGTATAATATATATATAATATAATTTATACGCGCGGTGGTGCGTTGGCAAATCTAAATATACGAATCCGGCACAATAATTCCAGTTGATTTATTCACACCTCGTAAACGAGTTTTTGGCAAAACGAATAATGCGTGCCGAGCTGAGGGCGGGCGAGGTGCGCCTTATCGGCCGGGTCCCGGTAAACCACCCACCGCCGACGCACTTGAGGGTGACTTTATGCGCAAGCGCGTGGTTGCGCTCTCTCACCCTGGCTCATGTCTCTCGTACCCGCCACCGCCATCCACTCAAAATCCAATTAAACTTGACCGATAAATCAACCGGCCGCGATAGTTAATAATGTTGTGCGACGGCGGCGGCAGAGCTAGTGCGGGAAAGGCCCACCGCCGCGGTACAAGGGACAAAGAATATATATATACTGCAGTAGCGGGTCGTGACAAAAATAAAAGCTCGGGAGGTGTGTATTGTGTATATATATATGTATTTGGTTTTGGGTGTAAATGCAGTACCTACACTTTTATATGTATATATATTCTAAAAACGTGACAAAAATTATGTGAAACACGTTTTAAATTAACGGTCGGGTGGTGGTGCGCATATATACCCATATATATATATATATACGCATGTATAGGAAACTACGGCGACGGTGGGGAGGAAAAGGCGACGCGCGAAACGAGGAGGAAAAAAATCGTGGGGACTGTACAGCTGAAAGAGAAACAGATAGCGGAGAGCGCGCGCGCGCGCTCCCGATCGAGCTCTGAAGACCGCGGGGGTGCGGGGGAGAGATAATGCGCGCAGGGCCAATAAACATAACGAGCCACCCCCGTCGCTCGTCCGCCCCTCCACTACAGCAGCGTGCCACGTCTTATTTTTAATTGGCTTTGTGTACAAACCTCAATGGAAAAATAAAGAGAACTTGCGCCGCCGGCACTGTTGCAGTATAAATTCCGTCGGAGGTTTTTTTTGCATTTCTTTTTTTTTTTTAATCTCGAAGACACTAATAATATATATAGTGATATTATAAGGATAGCGCGCGCGCGAATAATAATATCGTTACGGCGTATATAGATTAGCAGCCCTTGCCGCCGCCGCCGTCGGGGAGGGTATTATATGTAAATTCGAGTGGGATCGGTGAACTATGGCGATAAAAAAATTATGCGCTTTTAAAAAACGCACGCGCGCGCAACGTGTGCAATGTATACGGCGCGCGATATGGGTCCCCCGGGTCTGGCGACGGTCGGGTAGTCTTTTGGCGCGCCGTTTTCTTTTCCAAACGACGCGTTTACGAATGAATAAATGCGCGCGTTGAAAAAAAAGATAAACGCGACATAAAAAACGACACGCCCGGAAAATTATTATTTACATTCAAGTGCAATAATCGTGTACTATATACTGTATCTATATATACATGCGTATACTGTATATACAGTATATTATGTAATTTATTTATTTTATATATTATTATTCTCACAAGGTTTCGTCTTTAATTTGTCCCCACCGACTCCGCGACGAGTGAGTATATATATATATATATAGTTAGAATCCTATACAAAAACTTTGGCGTATAAAAAAAAAGTCGGTCTTTATGAGTTAGTCAAATAATTATTGCAAGATTCCTAAATAGCTATTTATAGCTTTAATGCTGACATTAGAGGTACTCATATAATATTATTGAATAAATAAAAAAACTAATTTTAATAAAATGAATTTTCGCTAAATGTTATAATTATTACCGAAGTACATTTTCGCTCGGGTGCCCATTACTGTTTGAAATGCACGATTGGGGAAAAGCTCACAAAGGCCGCATCGAATATAACATGTGAGGTACCTACAATGTCTTGTTATAGTACGATTTTTATAGGACGATTTCGTCGCAGATACAGCAATTTTGTTTTGTGATATTGTAATGTTTTTTTGCGACCGATGTGAATGTAATGAGCGAGATATCGTCATCAATCACGTCACCGGCGACGCCATTACGGCGGCGGCCCCCGCTGCAGTTGGTCGGACGCCCTCCACTGCCGCCGCCGCCGCAACGGATTATAACGCACAGACAGACACTCACACAAGCTTAGAGTTACATAGAGACGTGGCCGCGTAACGAGACGGCGGCGGCCGTAAACGTCGTATGAGTGTGAGTGCAAGTGTGAGTATTTATATATATGTATATTATATTATGTATAATATATATTTTTTATGACTTAATCGCCGTCACTGATACCCTATAATTTACATAGTGCACTGGTTGCCCATCTATATAATCAACGGGGTAGTCTCGGTCGGCATCGTATGTTATACATCATGTACCTTCACATATATAATATTTAATATAGGTACCTTCACGTATTGATATATTTTTATTTTTTTCGGGCTATATAGTTGCCGGGTCTCGCAAACGGGTCGCAAATACTATAATGTATATTATACGCGCGCACATACTCTTAAACGTATATAGTTATATAAATATAATATTATATTATGTACACATGACGGTATGTACATACTTGATAATTATAACTTATATAATATGTGCGTAGGTAGGTAGGTATAATAATAATATGTCCTATATATAGGTACTATAATACCGTCGCTGCTGCTGAACTCACGAACGTTGAAAATAACATAATTAAACAAAACGGTAAACATTGCGCGAGTCGTTTGTGAGAGCATGATTATTAAATTTAACGAGATGGACAAAAAATCCTATTCGTGTATATTATTATTATTATTATTATTACCTAGTATACGTTTCGAAATCAATCCACCGCGGACGAATAATGTAAGTTTATACAGCGCAGTATAAAGTTGTTATTCGACCGGAAATCTTCGGCCCGCCGACATGATATTATACGAGCGCTGCAGACTGCATATTGGTGGCTATTGGTTTATCGAGTCGAAAATTATATAGAGCCGAATATAAATAACATCACAATAGTATATATTATTATTATGATGTACTGTTATATAGATTACACGCTACATTAATATTTTAACCAATAAACTATATATTATATACCCGCACACGACGACTCAATTTGTTGCAGGACACACACGCGCACTAGGCCTACGTAGGCCTACGATCGATCAGCTACCACACGACGCCTATAATTACAGGCAAGCACATATATTTATCGGTAGGTACTATAGGTAGGTACGACCTACGTCGTGGCGTTTTCCACTTTTGTGTGCGATTCAATATAATATAATATATTACATTATACTCGGCTATAGTTCTTGTGCTATGTGCCTCGCCTAAGATATTTAAATCGCTTGTCAAAGTGTTATTGGCCAATACATAATATAATAATATTAAATGTACGCATAATATGCCTCCAGCTGTACAATGCAATGTATACGATGTGTGTTGTCAACGGTAACTCGAACGAAAATATTGTATACCAATTTGTTATTTATACTCTATTATTGTATATAATGACAGGCGCACGCGCCGCAGTAGGCACCTATTCAATATCGATTGACTAACCAAAAAAATAGGCGCTTATAAATTATATTTAAGTGCGTGACTTAAATGCACAATAATAATATTATGTAACATTGATGCGAAAACTGTAGCATATAATACCTATACGTATACACGTTACGAGTGTTCGATCTGATCAATTCAATTTTATTATTTTGACAGATTGATTTGTTCGTAAGTGTCGAAGCGAGGGATGATGGCTTGCGATCCATATTACAGTATAATAATATGTAAACGACGTGAGGTTACCTACTGTGGAACGAGAAAAAAATATGTTTTAATTACGTCAGCGGTGCACAAACTAGAAGAAAATTACGAAATCTAAAATAGTTTTTAATTCCTGTTGACGACAATACATTCTAATGATATTACCATTGTAGTTATGTGTACAATTATATACAAACTGTTTATATTCGATGCATAGAGTATATAATATAGTCCTTGAATAGACGTATTCACGGTACGACGTCATCGCCTCGCATTGCGCCATCGAGCGAGTCAATGTAGGTGGACACAACACAATAATTAAATGAAATATTAATTGAAATTTTCGGCTCGCAATTGAAGAAGATCGTGTGCGCCTATAACGAATTACAGAATCGAGAAACGATTGCGTGCGGCGTATAATATTATATACGTCATAAATCATAATAGTATGATTTATTATACATTACGAGAACGTCGTTGGTTATGCGGTTAGGTATAAATCATATTGCACAGCTCATGTACATGCAAAGGTTTGCACTTATAGATTTCGATCGATGTACGCACACGATTTATATTAAGTACGTATATACGCAACGGCGATCGATTTGTATAATCTACATTTTGCTGAGAGAATTTCAGAATTTTGTTTATGTCGTGCATCAACACTCGACCGAATAAAAATAATAATCGATCAACGCCCCATTTAATATATTATATTGTATATATAAGAACCGTGGCGCATTTACAGTCTCGGTAAACATTTGCATGTAACCCGTCGTAAACAAGAATGCGAAAATAACGTACCTATATATGTTAGGTTACCTCTTGTTCGATGTATGTGCAGTACATAATATACACGCGGCAGTGCGTACCTTTTCGGGGCAATGTGTTTACAAAATGAATCTGTTTCGTCAGTCGTTGGATGTATTATATACACGTTTTTCCGCCAGACCATTAGCTATATATATACATATATGTTTTATTTATTCGATTGGTTAAATCTCGAAAAATATTTAAAAGTGTTTTTTGTCTGAGTACCTATATTATAGTACCACTTGAATGTATACATCATTGTAAAATATTATATTTGATTAATGGACGAGGCCTCGCGCGCATTACCATATTATTATTACTAATAAAATGTTGTACAAATGCGTTTGTTGAACGTATAGTTACACGCGGCGGTTCACACATTCTAAAAAACTTTTAAAATGTCTAACTGTATACATATGATGTATAGATATGTATATACACGCGCATATGTTACTCGAAACTACGTGTTATAATATTCAGTTGGAATACTGCACAGTGGTGGCGATATTTATTGTATACGCGCGTTCTTCCGCACGAATACCTATATATATATTATTATATATACGCGGGAAAGTAATATATTGTGTGTGTGTGTGTGTGTATAGGAATAAAAATGGATCGCATCATTTATACGCACAACTCGTAAAGTAAAAAAAAGTGTTGACTAGTTTTATTCCTAAAACGATCGTAAATAATAAAAATAAAAATAATAAAACTTTGTACGAAACTAGTTGGCCTAGAAGTAAATAAATAATACAGAAAAAATAAAATACGCGTTTAAACTCGAAATACAGTTGTATGTTATGTACCTACCCGTACTGCAACAACAACAATAATCGTACACGCGCGGCAGAAAGAAAATATAATATCGACGACGCTTCAGTGCACTCGATGTATGGTTTATGGCGTTTTCATGACCGTAAAAAATAAAATATAGCTGGAGTTATCGGCAAACATACGCGTACGCATTCGAACTTCGAACGTGCCACACCGGTGGTGTTACCTGTGCCTATGTGTAGGCATAGTGTTATTGTTATTAGATTATTATGATATTCTATAATAGAGACGTTTTTGTTTCACTGGTATTATATACTGCTCTGCTGCACCGCCACATCATCGCGATTACTGCAAATCGTATGATATATCATATCGCGTATGAGTTTTCAGGTGTAGGTACGGTGGGCAAAAACTGTCTCGAGGAGAAGAAGAATTCACGCATCATATTCCACCCCCACACAAAACAACGTGGAGTAAAACGATTTTTGTCGAGAATCTAATTATGTAACCGCGTCATCGTCGTGGCTCCATACCGATATGTCATATTATTACGACGATAATATATTTCGTAGATTTAAAAAAAACAGTTCGGAAAGAAATATCATCGAGCTTCCTTCAATCTCGTAGACTTTAAAACGCTCGAATCGTACAATTGGCTGGCGATCGTGGGAGGAAACGAATGCGCGCGCGTAATTAAAATAACAAGGGAGCCGATTACCGGAGGCATTTTAGCGGTGGCGGCGGCGGCTGCGGTGTGCGCAGTAGTCGTCCAATTAAAAGCGGTTCCGAACAAATCAAAAGAAAAACCTAACCGGTACCTCTATACGTGTACGCGCACATGTATCGCGTACAAACGTCGAAGACGAATTAAAAAAGAAAAGAAAAAAAATCCAACTGAAACGGAAAGAAATCCCAAACGCACCGGGAATGAAAAAAACAGAGAGACCGTCGTCGTCGTCATCAGCTCTTTGCCCCCGAGTGTGTGCATATTTCTCTCAGTACCTACGCGCGTATATCTCTACACGTCTCACAGATCGAATTTTAATGATCAGTTTTTAATGGTCTGCCGATGTTCTGGTTTGTGTTTTTTTTTCTTCTTCTTCTTTTCATTCTATTACTACAGCTGCTGCTGCTGTTGTCGCTGTCGCTGCTGCTGCTGCTGCTGCCGCTGCTCCTTTCCTCTCCGCCGCCGACGACGACGTGCACTCTTTTTTTTCGTTCATCTCTATTATTTTTTCCTCGTTCAGACGCCATATCTCGGCCGCCGGATCGGGTTATGTTTTATTTATCGACGTTTTGCACGGCGCAGTTTCCTTTGTTTTTTCCCGTATACGCGTCCCGCCCCCTCCCCTGTCTTTTACGCGCTCACGACGGCTGCGGCGGCGGTGCGTATATTATATAAATACGCTCCGAGAATTATCATGTGCTGCAAAAAAACGCAGCCAATTAGGTCGTGCGCGGAGTCCTGGAATTCCGCCGCCGCCGCTGCCGTTCTTTTCTAGTTATCATTTTCAACAAGTCACAGATCAGGTTTTGCCGCGCCGTACATGGATCATAATATACCGGCTCCGTTTTGGACTTGGAGACAGGCTACGAATATTATTCGAGAAAAACGTGAAAAAGCTAACGGCAGCAGCGGTCGCACAACGCTTCGTATATATAAAATATATAATAATAACACAGACCTGCACAAGGAAAAAATAACAACGCTCGCGATATATAATATGTATGCAAACTGTCGCGCACTATCGTGATGCAGTAAGCGTGTACGCGGAATACTCAAGTGTATAATATGACTTACCTACGTAGATATTACCTATGCACCGTACGAAACATCGGTTCATATAATAATAATTACATGTAGGCTCGATGCAGAACGGATCGATTTCCAGCTCTCTTCTCTCCGCATATAGGTATAATAATTGTATCATAATATTATTATTATTTTTTTTTTATTTTATCATCTTACGGATCTGAGACGAAGTTTTTTTTTATTCGATTTGTATAATAAAGTACATATATACATAATATATATCTACGCGTTATAAGCGCCGGTCCAGCCGTTTTTCTCTATACACGTCGTACACTAAACGCACAGTGGATCGCGCGGTGATCGTTATTATTACCTCCACGGTGCATCGCATGATATAATATCATATCGATCGTACGATGGTCACGTGCACGCGTTATTTTGTCGACAGCGCGCGCGGATATAGGAAACGCCGTCGTGGCGCCTGTCCGCTCGGCCATGCAGTGTCGAATATGCGCGCGACGAATATTATACGTGACCGCCGCATAGCTCATACACCTAAGGAGTACGTGTGCGTTGAAGGTGGATGTGGTCGACGGAAACGCGTATTATTCGTCCGTCTTGCGTGCTTGTAATTATATTATATTCTATTCCGTATCGTGTTAGGATTCACTAGACGATTTTCTGATCGGTTTCGAAACCTCAAACCGTCGTTTCGTACCTACGTATGATAATAATATAATATTAGGCGAGTTCTCTTACACAATCATATTATTGCGTTACACCGGTTTCTGCAGTATTGACCGTGACTTACGACTGACGCAGCGCGCTGCATCTTGCACAATCTGCACACCGTATAATATAATACGAACACAAACACATCGATTTCGACTATTTTTGTAGAACAGTATACCTACCTATATGTACACAAATAATAAATTGGCATATTTTAGGGTGTAAGTATAGGATGTGATACACGTGAATCACGGCCGTTTACCTGTACATATTGTTATATTATATATGTTTAATTATTTTATTTATTTCTCGTCTCATCGTCGAACTGCAGTTCTCTATAATTGGCGGGTTTTTTTTTCTTTTCCGTCTCGTCTCCCGATCCCGAGATCTCACACCTCCCCGCCGAGGTTGCCGGGTCGCGGTAACGCGTGGTCGCTTCTCGCGGGAGTGGACAATCGTGTTCGGCCGTCACGCGCGTTTGAAAAACGAGCGGCACGCACTGCATCGCGAACAACACGTTGCGCGCGGGAAACGTTTTAATAAAAATACAAATCTCGCGGAGTTCTGCAGAAAACGGGGTGGTGCAGGTGCGGGGTGTGGAGAAATCTCTTATATACACCGCCGCACATTATTATATACCGCTCTTATAATATGTACATATAGGTAATATATATATATATATATATTATGCTGATGGTATGAATATATATATAATATGTTACGATATCGTCCGAAAACGAGGGGCGTACATATTACGCTTAGAATAACGTATATATATATTACAATTTATGTATTATGTAGTAACCGCCGCCGCCGAATATATTATTGTAATATAATGCGTAGCGCTGGTTTTTCCATTTTAATTCCGCGATTTATAAACTTTGTCCGCCGCGGAGATGTGCAGCGGGACGAACCAATAATGTGCGATCTTCGCATATAATATATACCGCGGCGGAGCGCGTATATAACATAATATAATATATATATATATATAACGCGAGTGCTCGCAACAACAACAACAACGACGACGACGACGACGACTATATATATTATCATATACATAATATAAGCGTAAGTATAGAGCATCCACGCGATCCGCTCGTTCGTCTGAGCCCGGCCGGGTAACGGTCTCGTTTATGTTTATTTTATATATATACAATACATATTATTATATACGTACCTATATAATAATATGTATATATTCGTGGTATTTGTATATACGCGCCGCAGTAGACACTTTCGGGTGCGTGTATACATATATATTATTATTATATATCGTGTGCAGTTTTCTTTCGGATTCTTTTTTCTCCCCGCGCGTACGGCGAAACGCGCCCGCATGCATATTTCATCCGGCGGGACGTTGTATAAAACGGTTTAAAGTTTTTCCTTTTTTTTCCGCAGGAATAATATCCATTCTGCTGTCGATTTCTATTCGGCCCTCGCCGCCGCCGCCGCCGTCGTCGCCGGTGGAGGCAGTGCACCAGTGATGGTAGCGGCGCTGCGGCGGCGGCGGCTCGCCCGGTCGTTTCCCAGGGGCTCGATACCGTGCGCAGCTTTTACATTCCTTTCCTTTCCTCCATCGCCGCCACACAGTGAACGGTTCTTTCTTTCTTTCTCCTCTTACATATATATATATGTATGCACATCCTCTCAGCACAGTGCGCATTAGAGTGTGTGTGTGTTTGTGTGTGCGCACACGGGGAATCACTCGTCGTATATTTTATGTATAAAATACTGACCTCGTCGTATATTCCTAGCAATGTGGAGGGAGGGGGGGAGGTGTTGAAGGAGTAAAAAAAAAAAAAATGTTTTTGAAATTTAAATGGAAACTCCTATTGTGACCCTTGTTTAACAAAGTTCGCCTGGGCAACGTTTGAATTATGTAAGCCGTGCTCGTTCATTTTTTTCACTGCTGCAGCTCATATATATATATATATGCATTATATACGTATTTCGATATAATACTTACTTTCTTCTATTCCACCGCACGCGTATAGTCTTCCTCCTTCCTCGCCACCGCCCCAAGCGTGAGTGTATATATATATTTGCAGAATACACACATTAATGATTTACGGTTCACCATCACGGAGCTTTAATATTATACACAAGAAGCAATATTGCGCATGTCCGATGTATATGTCTCTATTATACACACTTATATATAATGGTATATGTGTGTCCCGTTACGGACAAACTCGACCCACGATTCGATTAGGACATTTTTTTTCCATCGCCAATCGTCCGGAAATAACATTATGTTTTTTTTATTTCTATTTCGATCGCTGTTAATCTATAGTGGGGTATGTTCGATTTCTTCGGTTATTGCGTTATTCATCATTATGAGCTTGCGGCATAGACGATGAATATTATATAAATGTTATAATCAAACAGGGCCAAGATAAGAAAAAATAACCGTTAATTTTAAACATCATACCTTATCGTCGAAATATAAAGAAGTTGAAATACCGCATTACTGCAGGACGATAATTTTACGAGCTTGAAATAAATTTTCAAGCGGAAAATGACACTGATATAGGATATGCCTATACCTACCTACCTAACCTACCTACCTATATATGGGATCTTCCCCGCGCTCTCCCACGCGTCGAGCGGCCGTTTGCAGTGCCCCGCACGACCGGAAAAATGCTGATTTGGAACGGTTTCAAAACCGAAAAAAAAAAAATCGAGGAAAAAAACGCGACGACGTCCGTCCCCATTAATCGTCGTTGGCCAATACGTCGTGTCGCGGCGGCGGCAGTGGCAGTGCGAAGGCACTGGTCCAATTAAAAATCGCCAAAAGAGGCATCGGCGGCGGGTCAGGGGGAGGTGCAGTCCGGTCGGATTCCGGTAGTTTTTAAATATATATCAGTGGTACACGGTGGAGGCGGAGGACGAATTCGATGACATACCGGGCGGCGACTCGAGTTTGGGGAATCCGCTAATTGGGTGCCGACCGATACTATACATGTAATATTATATTTCTGTGTGGCGGTCCATATTATATATTATATTTTATGTTCGTTTATATATAGGCGATTCGGGTGTGTCGTAAAAACGTCACCCGATCGAGCCGGTAAAATTGTAATTTCTAAGCGATTAATATCGGTCACGTATCGCATACGCAGTACATTATTATAATAATAATAATAATTATTATTATTATTATTATTATTATATGATAATCGTTGTCGTAGTCGTTGTCGAATACGGATATTGCGAGCTATTTCAATAATAAATAAATCGATGCAGTTGCTGCGGCAGAGCAATAATATATATAAAATACGCACGCAATATATTATTATATTGTTGTGCGACTATGAACTCGTTGTACGGCCGGTGTAATAATATAACGATGATAATAATAATAATAATAATAATAATAATAATAATAATAATAATAATAATAATAATAATAGTTATAATAATAATAATGTACGCGGTAAATGGCGAACGAATGCTGAGGGAAAAATCTTTTATCGTGCACGGTGACCGCGGCTAACGAACAGACATTGTATCGCATATTATCATATATTATAGTATGTGACCAGGCCAGTGGTCAATAACCGATGAGGATCGATCTCTATCATGGATATATATAATAATGCGTTCGGAAAATAACGGCAGAGCGGCAAATAAAAATAATACATTTGATTTAGGTATAGGCTATTGATCATTTATATAATATAAAACACACAGGAGGCGCATCGTTAAATTACCAGCATTTCAACTACGTACATATTATAATATTTATGTTATAGATTTATACGCGTACTATCATTATTCGATCACCATATAATGTATTATTGTATATTATATTATACGCATGTATACCGGGATAACGTGAACTCGTTAAATTCGATTTTTACACAATACAACGTAAGTAGTAAGTACTCGACAATAAAATAATGTATTATGATGTATAGGAGCTTTACCTATATTATACGTTTTGATATTGAATGTGATTTGTATTATTATAGCTGCAGGCTCGACCCTAATTCACTATCAGCGGACGCGAATCGATATACGACGACGACGACGACGACGCCGCCGCCGCCGCCGCCTTTAATATCGCAAAACGTTTTCATTTTATTCGGTTCGATTCGTGTATTTTATATTATTATTATTATTATGAATAACGCTTAAACGTGCGTATATTATATTTGAACGATTTTTCCAACAACTGATACTGTGGGTAAACGTGTAATATTATTATAATATCTTTGTTCAGAATTCTTCGACAAAACGACGCGGAGACACGCGCACAGCAACACAGCGCTCACGATGACATATAATAATAATAATAATATACGTTATTTTGCGTGGCAGTCATCGCGGCGAATATTGCGTATTATATTATACGAAGACAATAATGATAATATACATATTATAATAATGCAGACGCAATAATATATTATAAACGCGAACCCCCGTGCGAGCACGACCACCAGAGACTCTCGACATTATATTATGTATATTTCATATTAATATTATTGTGTGTCTATACGCACACGCAAACATAACCTAACCCGAAGAAGTCTGACATTATATTGTGATCGTATTATATTGTCAATAATAATATGCCGTTCGAATGTAGGTACACTGCGGTGGCGGCGGCGGCAGTCTGATATGATATTAATATATTATAATGTTATATGAAATATATAACAACACGCGTAGGTACAGATATATTATTATAATATAATATGGACATAAAATGGCTACAAGTATATTATTATGTGCGCGTTCGTTTCCGCTACGTCGGCGTCACGATGATGGAAAACGTTTATAGATATGTATATATTAATTTTTCCGTCTCTGGTGCTGCAAGTATCTGCGCGACGACGGCCTTCGGGGGTAGGTCGACGTCCATAGGGAGGGGGGGGGGGGGGTGCGCCGACTGTAGAGCCCAATCCGTATATATATGCGCAGTGCATGTGTACACACGTCGAGGAGACTTTTTATATTATTATCCTATATTATATGTATGAGGTCTTAAAGTATGTTATGCGCCCGATAGTGCTGCAGTGACGTCTTTATTGTGCACATTTTACGACCGGCACGCCGCTCTGTCGCGCGTGTATATAATACACATATAACAGGTACTTGTGCCTGGTGGACACGACTACGGCAAGCCCACGGGATAAGTCGTTTACAATACGCCCGTGGACGGCTCAATCGCGAGCACGATACATTATATAATATATGTATGAACGTACTTTTGTTTATGACGTACCTACCTACCTATATATTATATTATATACGTGTTAGCGCGGGGCATGTCTGCAGCTGCACCGGCGTATGATTTATGAATAATACTCGACTTAAAGCTTATACGCAGGTACACGATATTATTATATAGTATAGGAGAAAATAAAACGGAACGGTGATAAAAACGTCGATACGACCGTTTCGCCGGCAAAGTTTTCGCCGCCCGTCCGCGTTTGGAAATTCCCATTTTATCTTCGATGTATATTATATACACATATATGGCTAGGTACTACGTGTGCGATCCTTCCGTATCAGTTACCGCGGAGTTATAATGTTATATGGTATATAATCTAATATTTACCTACCACCTAGACCAACGCGAGAGCTGAATAATATTATATTTTTCGAGTAAGTACGCAGTGAGTTGGCCGTGTCGGCGAAAAATATCGCCCGGACATAATATATATGCGTACATGTATAGTCTACTCGTATATCGTCGGTATAACAATAGGTTGATTCGGAACGTTTAGAAAAACCGTACGACCTGCTATAAATAATTTATATACAAACGAAAAGAAAAAAAATAACGAAAAAAAATACTATATCGTCGAACATCGATGTAAAGTTTTATAGCTTTTTCAGATTATGTGGAAACTTGCGAAAATGGAAACGTTCGTATATATATAACAAAACTCGTATATATAGTCTGATGGTTAAAACTTTACGTTTATATATAGTTACTGATGTTTAATGTAAAATAAAAGTTGTATATTTACTTCAAATAACGATAATAAATCGTACTTTATTAAAGTCATAAAATATAAACGTAAATAAGAAACTTTTTAGTTTTCGGGGAGGAACAACAATAATATAATAATAGTATTGTATATTTTTATATATACATTGATGGGGACTCGGTAAAACATCCAGTTATATATTATTATATTATATATTATTATACCGTTCAAGTTTTAATTGTGCCAGCTATATATTATGAAATAATAATAATACGCTACTATATTAAATCGCTGGGTGTATCGTAAAGATATGAAAACGAAATAAATAAACAAAAAATTTAGTAAAAGTACATTAAGCCCGTATAATAAATTATTTTTTGTTTCTCGACGAAATATGAATGCGAAAACCATACTTAATTATATAAACCCTAATATGCGTGTATAATATACACATGGGATCCCTGGCTAAGAGACGTGTATTATTACGTGTACTGCGGGCGTCTGCAGTCGTCATAATCGAGCGAATGGCAAATTTTTGTTCGGGCATAATGGTTTTCGAGTACGAGTAGAATGATGTGCGCACAAGAGTATTCGTGTATCGTTGGACTTAAAGTGGTTAAAAAAAAAACGGAAGCCACTGCACGTACGTACATAATATAATAATAACATGATTAATCTTCGTGCACCGGGAGTCATCGTGTCAATGTTATTCGAGGCGAGGTGCGCGGGCGGTGGTCGTTATAAAAATATGTTATTATTACTATCATCGTTATTACAAGAGATTGTTGTCCGAGAGCTGCAGCAGTAGCAGCAGCAGACACACGAAGAGTAAATACGAAAAACGAAAAAAATAAACACAAACCGTCTTCTTATCATCGTTTAGCCAAGCCGCCAGACCGTATACAATGTGTGCAGCCGCCACCACTGCAGCTCGTGTATAATATGTTTTACGACCGGCCATTATAGGCGGCAGCGACCGCACGGACTGGTACGAGAGGAACGTTAATATTACAATATATATGTGTGTGTGTGTGTGTGAGCATATTGTAAGACTGCCATTGGTCCGCGGGCGTGCGTCGAAACGGGAAGTTAAACTTTTTAAAGCTCGTGAAAATTTCGCAGCAGTCGGCTAAAGTTTTCCCGCGAAAAAATCAAGCTGTACCACCCTATTATAGACGGGATGAAATTTATTTTAAAGGTTTCATTTTAACCGAACGAAACGAAAATATTACTATATATGTAAAGTATATTAAAATTTCCGTCACGCAAATAAATATTATAATACATGCCATCATACGATAGTGCGGTGGTGGTGACTCGTACCTATATATTAATACATCAGAAATTATAATAAAATACGGATAGCGACTGAGCGGATTTATAATAATATTATACATATCGGACGATGGAAAAACCTGGTCGAACGAACCCGTTGAGCGGTGCAGATGCTGCACGACGACGACGACGATACGTTCGGTCTCGCCAAGAAGAGACGTTTTGATTGACGTGCTTGGCTGTATATAAAATATATTATTATAAACGGACTGTGCGACGACTCGCCTCGTTATCTCGGCGCGTGACCCGTAGGTCCTCTCCCGACGTCTTGTACACGCGATTTTTTTTTTCACCGTTTTCGATCGTTGAACTCGGGCCGTGGCCGCGAGGGTATGATAATATACGAAAAAGAAAATAAACACACACACAAGAGAAATACTCCGTATTTATTATCTCATACGACGACTATATACGGCGCGCACGCGCACACCCCTCCGCGCTTTCGACATATATATATATATATACACACGACACGGTGGTTACATATATAGGCGGTATAATAATATGTCTATACCTAGCCGATGTGAACTTATACACTATATACGCGTATCTATACATGCTGAGCCGCAGCAGCAGTTAGCTCGTTACCGCGCGATGGGTGCTTGTTATGTATATAAGTACCATAGGTATATAATATAGGTACGCGCGTATATTATCATCATGTGCATTATATGCCGTACGCACGCGGAAACAAAGAGTACACGAAGTCTCGTTAGCGGGTTCGCGCAATGACAAACGGTCGCGGGCCGTGCATAAACAATATATAGGTATACGTGTACATATTATAATATATACCAATATATATATATATAGGTACGCGTGTGTACGCGGAGACCTGTATACATAGAGATAGACGTAGATAGAGAGACCGTGGCGTGCGTGTGTATATGCGCGTTATGTACGGACTGTTTATTTTTATGAACCGCGCGATAGACGTTCGCGATGAGGCCGGCTCACGAGGGGGGGGGGGGGGAGAGATGGACTGCAAAAAAACGCATCCGATCGCCGATACCGATCGCCGGACGGCGATGCTCTGTGACATCTGGGTGCGCGCGTGTGGTCCGTAGTGGCATGGACGGCGAAAAAGTCTTAACACGGCCGCAGAATCCGGATGCGGTTAGTTACCATTATGGTTGGTACCTGTATGGTCGTTCAAACCGTTCTTCACGTTCACGACTCGTATATAGGTACTCAGCGTTTATCGTAAATATGTCAACATACCAATATAGTCATATTATGTTATCATCGCTTTGGTTTTTGGAATTTTTGGAAAACCATCGAATACTTATGGTGAATATATTATAATATATTCAACGCACGAATACAGAATACCTATATATTATATTATTATGCGTTGTTATAATTCGTCGACCGAACTAAACTATATATGCCTACCTATGTATAGGAACTTGCGGGAGTATATATAATTTGCGAAATGTTTTAGATTTTATGTTCGTATTTTTCTTGTTCAGAACGGTTTTTTTTTATGTTGTTTTTTTTCAATGTTTACGACCGTCGCGAGCGATAATAAAACGCTCTCCGGCTACACGGTAAATAATTATTTAATCTGTCGCCGCCGTACCGCGTGTGCGTATGCCAAGTGAATATAATATTATAGCGTGCGGATTTCCAACCGCACTGGCCCGCTGTTGCCCGCGTGCGTAGTACCGGCTAAAAACTTCCGCCCACGAATCCTCGTCCGAAATAACTCATTGTAATATTATCCACGCGCCGTTTAACTTTGGTCGTGAGTTTTAATACAATACGCAAAAAAATGTTTGTATGAAAAAAAAAAAATGGAGAAATATCGTTCATACATGCACACTATAATAGGTACATAGTGTAATGGTGTACGTATAAATATTTTATGTAGTTATCATAATATGATGGTAATATTGCGCATCGCACATAGGTATACCTACATTAGAATATTATACTGCGGCAATTTTATTTCGAAAATCTAATTACTTACGTCAGCAAGCGATGTTTGTGTTTCGACGCGTTTGTGAAATATATAATTTGTTATATCGTACATATACATTCGAAATGATATTTACCTGGAACAAAAAAAAAGAATGGATTATTAATAAAGATCGATGATGATGATAATAATATAATAATATGTATAATATGTAGATATAGTGCATGTTTAAAACTCGGCAATATCGTCTGCTATTATAATAAAATAATATAATATACGATATAATAATATAGTCTCGCGCGTGTATACTATTGTGTAATGATAATATAATTCGAAATTACGATTACGCTGTTGGCGCATTACATCGGTGGTTTAGCGGGAAGAGAAGGATTACCACAACTCTTCGCGGTCCTCTCAGCAGACCGTAAAACCAATACCCGGAGACGGTTTTACGGCTTGGCTTTTATTTATACGACGATATTTCTCGAATATCGTGGACGACAAAAAAAAAAAAATAAATAAATGCTCCGGGAATGGAAACGGTGGGAGGGGGGGGGGGGGGAAAGAAGAATTCGAACGGCGCGGCGGCCTATGTATAATAAGTCGTTGTGTGCGCCTTTGAATTTTCCGCATGTACAACGGGATCCCGCCGTTTGCCGCCGCGCGTGCAGCACAATACGAAAACGCTTTTTTTTATTCTCTCTCTCCGTCCGCCGCCGCACATCGGATATCGGATTATCGAAAAATCCGAAAACTTCTAAAGCGCAAAAAACTTTCCATAAGCCCCGGGACTTTGTGCGCTGCGAAAGTTGTGTGAGCGCTGCGGAAATTTATACGAAAAGCTGCGGCGGCGAAAGAGGAGAAACGGGATGGACGCGCGCGCGGACGGAATATAATGTACGGGCGGGAGCGGGGAGGAGGAGGCGTCGGGGCCTCATGAAATTCAAAACGACCGATATGACGTCATAAAAATTCTCCTCCGACGCGCTGGGCACGCGCGCGGGCTATACGCATAGCGTAGGGAAAGGGGTGGTCTGAGCCGGCGGCGACGAACACTATGCACTATACACATACATACATGTAGCTGTACAGTACGAATAATGCATAAGGGAGCGTGTGGAATACAAAGATGGCAAACTAACGCAAGTAGGGAAATTTATATTCAGTTGACGGTTGTCGGTGAACGTATATATATATATGTGTGTGTGTATTATCTTATTTTTTTAACCCTCTAAAACCTCTCGGAAAATCCCCGCAAACCGATTTATATAATATACATTTTATATATAATATATACGAGCGAAAAGACGAAAGCTCCGAGTTATAGTCATCGTCCTCCTCTGTGCGCACAACATATAATAATATAACGTTATTATTATGTGGATCGACACGTCATTTTTAGAAATCCCGTCGACGAGAAACGTGCGGTTTGAATTTTTCATTTCTCTCGCCGTTTTAACATTTGAAAAACCTTTCAACCTTCCCGCTACGAATCGTCACGTAGGTATACCAAATTTTACACGCCTATTATATTAACTTATATGATAATGAAGGTCCGTGTAATCTTTTAAACCGTTTTGATTGCGTCGTTATATGTATACTTGGAATACCTACATTTAGACCTCTCAGTCGGTACATAAAAAAAAACGGTGTAAGTGGCGAGGATGGAAATCTCGGGAAATGTTCAGACACCTTTGCGTTGTAAATTGTTTAAAGCTGCAGTTCCGAGAAATTCTCTCCGTCGGATTGGTGCGCTCAAAAGAGAATGGCGAATTTAAAGTCCATCGAAATTTTAGTGTCACCGTAAACTAACTTGTCCATTCATTCCCCCTCTATTTTCGTGGTGGTTGCAGCCCGCTCCCTCTTATTATAGTGCACCCCAAAGTGCAATTTGAAAACCTTTGTTTTTATAGATGAATAAACGTGGTATTGGCCCAAAGTGTAACGACTAAACGACCCCTCCCACAAGACGTTTTTATGTAACACTTGGTTGAATACGTATATGACAATAATAACTTTATTCGTTCCTTTTATTCACAAATTAAAATAATATAACATCTGTTTTTATTTATTTTGTATCGCCGTCTTAACATTGTATCGATTTACGTGCTACTGCGGGCATGAATTGTTTAGAATTAAAACTGCCTCGTCGAAAACAATGGTCGACGACAATAATATAGCATATTAAGGCTACTGTGACGTGTAGGAGAAGGTATTTATTCCGTTTTAAAGAAAACACTCAAACATCGTCGCTATAGTGGAAAAGCACATAGACCCTATATAAAAAAAAATGCTCACATGGAATAATAGTGTGTTCCCTGAACGTATTGTGTTTTATACAACTATACATCTACATACTATTATACGAGTACATAATATTATTTTAATGGTATAGCAGTGAACAATTTTTAACGCACATAATAATATTATCTACCTATTATTCGACACTAATCGAACATCTTTGCCGACGGTTAAAGGTTTGTAAAATAGGCTAGGAATCATTATATTATCATAATAGTATTATTATTTTTTTTATTATTGAGAAAACAGCACAAAAACTTGCATTGGCCGCGGCCGCCTCAGACGTGCCGGGGGGAAAGAGGCTCGTCGAGAACGTGAAACCCATGAATATTTTGGGCATCGAGTAGGTATAATGTACATAATATTATAACATTATGTATGCGTTGTATTATTATAGGTGCACGTCGGAGGAGGTCGCGCGCGGGGTCCGGATGACCCCGTAGGAAAAGTCCTGGAATTCTGTCGTTAGCCACCAGCGGCGGATAGGGGAGGTCGCGGTCACCGAGTGATTTATGCGCCCGGTGGTCCTTTATTGTCCTCACATACATCATATTATATATTATATACATATAAGCACGTAATAATAATACGTCGCCCGCCATTATCCAGTTGTTAAGCGTCCGACTATGCATATTATAAATATATAGGTATATAGAGAGTGTAGTCGACACAATGTATATGTGATACATACATATATATATATTCATGGCGAAGGCCTGGCTGAAGGGACGATATGAATAATAATACATAGGAAATGTGCGATGTGACAAGGAAATTTATTGGCGCGTTTTGTGTCAAATATACGCCTGGAGCAGTATATAATGAACGTCACGAAAATCAATCTGTTGAAATATCCGTCTAATATTAATTGAAATTTAGATTGATGTTCGTACATCAAAATATATCTTGTAAAATGTAGGTAGCACAGGTATACACAATACAATGTAAACAGACTGTATCTAGATTTTTTTTTTTTTGGGGGGGAGGGGGGTAGAACACAAGTAATTCATCGAGTCTAAGAACGAAATTAAGGTGATTTCTTACGATACCGAAGTCGAAAAACGAAATTGTACAGTAAAAATATTGTAGCTTATATATACAATGCAAAAGTGTGTATACAATAATGTTATGGGAGAAGATGAATAAGGTCGAGCGACATTTATGGCTGCCGCCGCCGTGCTATACTACTATTGTTTTTCGTCCGACAAAAATGCACCTCTCTATTATCCATACAAATATATATATTTATATATGTATATAAAATATTATATTGCCGCCGCGCCGCCGCGTCCGCTCAATTTGGCAATCGCAGCCGGCGACGACCGTTTTTATGCTTTCGGATCATTTAACATGGCGCGGCAATATTATTCCGACAAACTCGACGTTTTCGTTCTGATTAAATCACATTTCTCTTTCGGCCCGCGTCTTATATACAATATATATATATATATATATACATAGATATGCACTCTATCCGGCACGCAGAACTCTGCAGTGAATCCATCGCTTGCTCCGAAAGACAGCAAAAGGGTGTGGCGGCGGGGTGAAAGGAAAAACGCGAATAAATAAATAAATAAATAAATAAAAAAAAAACTTTTTCGTTTTCTCGGCCATATAGCTGAGCCCGCGCACCCAAAACGCTTTATCGCGAAAAACTGCGGCTCGAACGAATTCCATTAGATCTAAAAGCTCGATCGGATGATGTGCTATCGTGCGACAAGAGCGGCGCAGTGGTATGTATGTATATTATACTGGCAGTGGTGGAGGAGGATAATGACACAAGTAATGCGCCGATAAATAAAAATCTCGTCTCCCACGACTACTTTTGTATATTGAAACCTTTTACCGATATATACATATACATGTATGTATAATATTATTATACGCGTATATGGGTTTTTATAGTTCTCCGAAACCTACATAATAATAATAATACGGACCCTTTTTCGCGGGGAGTGTGTATACTATATTACGCGCGCACGTTATCAGTAGGTTCGGCGTCGACGTCGGCGTCGGCGGCGTTTCGGATTTGCGTATTTTTCCGATCCGTCGATCGGAGGGAAACGAATGGGTGGCGCGGGAGCGCTGCAGCAGTACATTATGTGCGAAAGGTGCGCGACGAGGAGAAGGCTCTCTGTTTATATGCATAAATCACTGAGAGAGAGCGAATGAGAGAGAGACCGAACGAACGAGAGAGAGACGAAAAAATACCGAATGGATTACTCGGTCGTATTTTTTCGGGGAGGGTGGGCGAGCGCCCGACAAGCGCAGCGGTAAAGGGGAAACTTTTTAATTCGACCGAATTGACTTTGAGAAATTGCTCGCGGCGGCGTGCCCCGGCGTGTTTCACCAAGCGTCAAATAAACCTGGGCAACCGTATATATATATATATATATGTATATTAAACACGGGATTTCGGATGCGGAGCCAATTTAAAAAACTCCATCGAACTGGCTTTGTTCCGCACGCGCGAGAAAACGTCGGAGACAGATATATATATATTATATATAGGCACGTATTCCCGTATATATAAATAGGGTCTGATGATAGTCTTCCGGACGCTGCGCTATGGTAAGAATAAGCTTTCCGTCGTATATTTCTTATCTAGAATATATATATGTATATATATATATAACTATTATAGGTACCTAGCAGAACCGAAGCGGCCAACGCCGGCGCTATCCGCGCGCACATCTCTCTCACATAAAGTTCCGTTTATCCGATCGCCGCCGTGACGGGTACGTCATTTTCTCGAACACTATAATGTATACCATATTATATTTATATATGTATCGCGTGCGGCGATCGTCCCGAGACGGTTCGAATGCGTCCGATACGCGACGAGTTTATTATTTTATATTATATACGAGGAGAAAAAAAATTGTTTAGACGACGTTATACCGCACAGGCCATTACACTCGTAACAGTACTATAAGAACGGCCGTTCGATTCCCATAAGACATATTATACAATATGTGTATATTTACAACGTGGACAGTGGATTTACACACAGTAAATAATGTATATATAGGTATAATGTCGTAAGCCGCCTGAAAAAAAAACGGTCACTTCTATAATCTATCGGACTGCCGCGCTCGTATATAATATACGAGAATAATGCGCGTGGTATGCCATGTGAGTCCTATATTATATTATTATATAATAACGTTTAAGATATATTATTTATCGGTTTTGCTGCGAGGGTTTTGTTAAATATTTAGAACTGCAAAAGTCTGGCAGTAGAAAAAGCGGACATTTTTAATGCCGAATAGTGGTTTAAGTTTATCCGGTAATATATAGAGCAATTTATACTATATTACGCGACATTTTATTCAAACAAACAATGTATATAAAATATCAGTAATATCACCCTTGAAATCGTTTTCTCCCACCCTTCGCCATTTAACAACTATATATATGATCGCGTTCATGTTGCGAATAAAAACTTCTACCGGAATATAATAATAATGAAATGTATAGTAATGAGATATTATTTTAATATCAGCATTAAGCTAGTCGTTTTGATACATTACGACGATGACTATACGCAGATTTGCTTATGTGTATATCATCATACCCTTCTCCTCTCTCATAATCTAGCCCTCTCTTCCTCCCTCCCTCTCACTCTCTCTCTCTCCCACTATATATATATAATACTATATAGGTATGTGTATTTTCGGCTGGTATACCAATCAATAGCCATTTGTCATGCAGCGCGGGGAGACCCATTGGATCGCCATTATCTCCGGGTCGGGCCCGGTGGCGTATAATTTATGCGCGGCAGTTTCCGAGTAGTGTGCCGCAAGTCGGGTCGTCGCCAATGGAGGAGAGGACCGGAGATAGAGAGAGAGAGAGAGTGAGAGAGAAGCAAACGCTGCATAGACAGTGCAGATGGAGCGACGGGCGAGCCTCCACAAGAGGGGTGGGTAGATGGGTCGGCGGCGGACTTATAGGGATTTCGAATTTATTAAACGTCGGTTTGCCCCGAGTGGTGCATTAGGCTGCGCGTGTGACATAAACATTCGCACCTCATTAATTCAATTAAAACAACGGACTGGTCAGTACGCATATAAAGCAGGAGTTTATACTATATACCTGGTATACGGTTATAGTCGTTATAGAACCGGCGTGCACGTGGTCGTCTATGTGAAATATATTATTAACCAGTATAATTAATAGTCGTCTACTGTCTAGACGCGGGTACACATCACGGTGCTGCAAGTGCACATAATATCAACTATATCTATAGTAGCTGGTACCTAGTATAATCGTGTAGCGTAATATAGGTATGGATCGCTGTCAACCCCTTGACTTATATTAATGTTTTATAGGATATATTATCACAGTCCACAGTATTAAAACGTACACGCTCAACCGAAATAAAAATGATAATAATATATAATATAATGATATCCCTCGCCCGCGACTTATTGACCCAATGTGCGACGACGTTTTATCTCTTACGCGCTGTTTTATTTTTCCGGCACGATCGTTTGTTAGTGCTCGTGCAGTATACAATATACATATATATATATACATACACGTACGTATAATGTGCGTGTGTACACCACGGCCGAGCCGGCCCACCCGCTCTGGCGAGTGAGCGAGTGCGGTGAAAAGGGCTGCACGCGACGGGTACCGCGGGTTTCCATGGAAACCGCGGCGGCGGCAAGACGAACTACCCTGCGTCGGTATAAATGGCAACTGCCGCCGCCACCGGCCCGACTAATAAACCACGCGCGGTGCATTATTATGTAATAATAATAATATGATATAAGTAATCAGTAACAGTACATCAGACTTTGGTCGAATCCGGCTCTAGTCCATTCCATTCGCGTTCGTCGTTTTCCATAACGCATTATGCCGCACTAGGTATAGTCGCTGTGACCGGCACCACGTATAATATGTTTTTTATACCTACTGTATATTATACCGTTTAACTATATCGAAATATACAATGTTCGACATAAATATATTATTATTATACTTCTATATTCACTTCAAATATTATCTGGCGGGTATATTTTTTTTTTCGTTTCATTTTCGATTCTTAAAAAAATCCTTGAACACTAACATAATATACAACCCGACTTTGAGCGCGGGTTTCGATTTATGTATTCCCCCCCTCCCCGCACCGACTTGTGCCGTAATATAATATAGTCACTTCGACCACTGCATTATACGTATATAGAAGATTGCTACCGCACACAATATTTAATGTAGTGCACGCTGTAAGGCAATTATATTATCATACATATACGAGTATATTATATTATAACGTACAGTGTCGTCCGGCTATATATTATTTTTTTAGCTAAAACAAATAAATTAACATGTTCCCTTGAGTGCTTTTGCCACGACTGACAGCTATATAACGTATATATTATTATTTTCTGTAATCTCTGTGTGTGTACCTACGAATAATTAACGAGGACTGCAAGTGATTCTTCGCGAATCGGTTTCGCCGTTATATATATATATATATATAGGTACTGAATTCCTACATACATTATCATTATGCGCGGGAACAATGTGTTCGCTGTATACATATATACAGTGTATGCTGTATAGTGAATCTGCATGACCCGTGGACCGGTCCCGGAGTGTGAAACTCGTTTCGATATACGCATACTATAATATACATTATTATAAATAGTTTGGCGTAAAACGTTAAAACCGCACAGAAAACGTGCCCGTTTTTTTTTTTTTTTTTTTACCTAAACGCCGCTGCAGTGTTACAATATACGCCGATCATGCCGACGTGCGAAAACGAATCATCTGAGGTCATAAACTTCGGCTATAAACATACGACCTATACCTATATGTTTATACATACCGGTGATAGTGCGAGCGATATAACAACGCGATGTCGTACACAACAATTCATATTATATTGTATTATTTAAATATTATATATTTTAAACGTCGGCGGCGACTCGCATTGTGTTACACAAGTATTATTATATTCGAAACGAAGACACGCCGCGCGTATACCTCTAAACTCTAGAATAATACTTATACCTACCTATACCTGCCCATCTATATATTACACGCACTGCGATACATATAGGTACCTATATATATATATATATACCTACACGTCAACCACCCCCGCGCGCATAAATCATGGCTTAGCGAATTCGAAAAGCGTACAACCCGAATCTAGGTCACGAAATGCCTGCCTATATATTTTCGGCGCGTATAACCTTTGTGCGCTGCAAACGCCACCCGCCGAGTTATGCGTACCGGGCGGCCAGGTTAATGAGCCGCCGGTCGCCACAGCCGTGCACAAAGTATACGAATACAATGCGAATACACCCCGCAAATGACCCAAAATATAGCGGAATTCCCATTGTCCGGACGAGATCTGCAGGTAGATCTCCAGAGTGCCGTTATACGTAGGTACACGTCCCCGTGCATGAGGTATATATAATATTATATTACATGAAAACCTCATATCGTTTTGGCGGACTTCACACGGCTATAATATATATATCACACCGTCGTCGCCACATCACATTCGCCCTAAGACACCGACCGTGTCCCGTGTGCACCGCCGGGTAGTCCTCGTTCTACCGTCGACCGTTACGCGACAAGACGGCTGCTTCGTAAGAACCGGCTGGTAAGACGAAGTCTTAGAACCGACGCCGATTAGTTTTGGGGGGTCGAGTGAAAAAACGAACGCAATACGGTTTTAATTATAATATCTGGGACATCTATCAATAAATCAATGATCTCGGCAATCGGTCATACTTTTTTTTGTTCGACGATAGAGTTAAAACGCTACAATCGGAGTAAGTATACGATAGATATTATAATCGCGCGCGATTTGTGTGTGTGTGTGAGCTTGCATATTATACGCGTACACTAGAGTTCGAGGGTGGTCTTTGGTTTTTTCTTGAGGGGGAGGGGGCACACTGAATCCTCGTACATCCGTTATTCATTCGGTTCGGTGGGCACGTTTTTAGCGCGAGAATTAACAAGTGCGGCCAAGCCCTGCGCCGACTAATTAACTGCACCCGCCGCCAACTATTGCAACAGCAGCAGCAGCGCAGCAGTCGGAGAGGAGGTGCACAACGATGTAATATATGTACGTATATTTCATATGCCATACTATAATTATAATATAATAACGATAAATATACAACATCCGTAAAAAGCGTATTTGCAGTGTCGAGAGGAACGAAATCCTGCGCACTGGGGTGGGGCACGACACGCATAGAGTATAGTTATATTATAACTTTGACCCTTTAATGTCTGGATTTGCTTTTTACTTCTTTAGTCTTTACGCGTCGTCTCACCCGAAGAATTGTTTTAACTCAATTCGCAAATCGTATATCATTTATACAGCCATCGCCTATGCTCAGACTGTAAACAAATTTAAAATTCCTCACCGTTTCCGCAAACGAACAATATTGTTATATCATTATCATTCGTCAACAAAAACGTATAATACTCGTCGGAATTGATTGTGATGCCGACATGACATTATAATTGTATTATTATGATTAATGATTATGTGAGTGCCTATTTTTAATTCGCACGCTGTCGCACTATACTTAGGCATGCTTAGGCGACAGATTACCCTTTAAAACGAAATCACGTGATACCTAAGGTCGAGTGGTTTAGCACAAATTACACCATCGCCGACCTCTCCTAGGAAGTTCGCAAAAAAGGTTCTAAACTGCCGCATAAGTTTGTAGGGGAGAGAAAGTCGTTAGGAGTTGCTATTGTGTCTGCAGTAATCTGTATATAGTGTGCTCATAATAATATATAATGTATGCGCATGTCTTCTTCTTTCGGCTTATCTTTAGTCTAAAAAGAGAAAGTAGCTCACGCGGGGATGTCCGTTTTGTATAACGCGTACCTATAATATTGTATTTTACACATTTCAAAAACAGTACCTATTCGTCACGAACCATTTCATTTCCGTTTATATGTTGTAACGTTTTCAAATCAGGACAATGGATATTTTCGTAACAATAATTTTGTAGTACTTCTGATTGTATATACATACACAATAATAAATTATAAACTATAATAATCACATTGACGTGAAATTTCATTAGTACTTATATAAAAATATGTACAGTTAACCGCTATTCAAAAACAAATACTTCGATTACGTAACGTCCGGTGATAATTTTTAATAAATTGTGATAACCTTTAAAACTAGGATGAAAAATATTTCTTTGTTGTGTACGTTCGTTAAATATATTATTGATTTATGTTGCATTTAAATCACTAGTTATTACTTATTAGTTATTAGTTTATAATAATAATGTTGATAATATTATAATTTTATAATTTTACATAGGTGCCTCATATACATAATATTATGTAATTTGTGATTGATTATGCATTTATTATAAAATAATTTAGAATAAATTATGATTTGCAAAAGTATAATTATTAATTAGTATTAAATATTATCGTATACACCAATATATTTTTAATTTGAGATGTGATTAAAACATAACGAAATTTTAAAAACTGATTGGTAGCAAATAAGTATATAATTCCATATGAAATACATTTTGGTGTAGAACATAATACATATTAGTTGCTGACTGCTGTATAATATTATTATGACAAAATAACGAAATATGTTAATAACACAATATGAATACTATATGCTATATGCGTGTGTGTTATTCTATTGTTGCGGACAATGACGTGGAAAATGTTGCTTTTGTTTTTTTATACTTTTAGAAAAATTCGTAATTTGTATTTTGTTTTATTTTAAATGGATGACATCACCGCATTTGCGTGTGAGGGGGAAGATGAGGTTTTGAACAAAAATGATTTGTAATAATAAGTTCGTGAGTATTACCCGGGGGAGTGCGAGATAATTGAAAAAAAAATAAAGTAATAAATCCATTAACCACGATAGTTTCGGCGGGAAAGAAATAGTCGAATATTGCCATTGGATTATGTAATTTTATTTAAGTCTTCCTGTGCGGCGGTACCATATAAAATATAATTCACTCACGCGATAAACATATAATAATAATAATAATAATAATAATAACATAATATTTGTAATCTGTAAAAGTGCCTCTCGACATTGATGAATTGGATCAGAGTGAATTATTTTTATTATTATTATTGTAAATATTCTCGATCGGACGCGGGGACCGGGGAGGGACTGCAGAACAGAAAAAAAAGATTTTGCTAAGATACGGGGGAAAAAAAATAGGAAAGAATGGGTTCGATTTGGCGTGATATAACTGGTGTAGGCAATAAATCTTTAAAATACGCCATCTCTCCCCTTCGGGATCCCGGGCGATAAATTCTCGTTTTGATGCCCCTCCGGCTGCAAAAGAAATAGCCAATCGTTTTTACGGATGGGCTACTGCTGCACAGTCTCAACTCTCCGAGCACCGTGCGCGCGCACACACTCACACGCATCAATAATATATACGCGCGAAATGTGATATAATCCAGGAAAAAAAATGATTGTCTTTCTTCTCCGTGTTTTATCTTTTACACGCGTAGTTGGGACGAAAAAAAGAAAAAAAACAGAAGAAAAAAATGACTATACATATAGGATTTAGTAAACGTTATTTTTATTGCCCCCGAGGAGCAGCGCAAGGAGGACCGCGCGGGACGTATGCGCTGCAAACTTTTCGTCCCCTATATATACCCGACGCGAGAACACAACTTCTCCATTTTAATTAGTTTGGGCGTCTAAGTACGGGCCCCTTGTTTTTTTTTCCACTCGTTGCGTTAAAAAATTATATAGAACTTTTATAAGCAAGGGAATTAAAAAACAACAACTATACTATATAATATACCATATAGCTCTACTGCAACAATGCGCGCGGGACCTTCGAAAGTTAAACATTAAAATTGTATTTATGGAGTTTAATAAAACATTCCGGGTCCATCTATCTACTTAAAAACGTGCGCGAGAGTGTATAACGAGAAGTTACGACCCGTTCCGTAAGTGGTTATGGACTTTAGACGGTGTGCTGCAGCACGTCTCCCTATATAATATAATATATATAAATTCTCTGTCTCTCTATATATAATATATATATATATACATATATACACTCTCGGGCTCACCGCCTTTCCGTAGACGGATTTAGATAATATTATATCTCACACACAGGTACGCGTGTATGTATATAATAGGTAAATGAAAAACCACAGACGCGTCCGCTAGATTAATTTAGAACATGCGATGGGCACCTTTATAGTATATTATGTAAGATTATAATATTATATTATAATACACACTTTCGGACTTGCGAGTCGTTTTCTGCAACGGTTCGCGGTATAGTATATTATACTAGGCAAGCTGAAAACCACTGTTACCGCGTGTAGAGTTGATATAACAATAATATTATATTCTATCCAGGCGCTAAGAACCGCGATTGGAATACGGTCGGGAAAATTACTGCACGAGAAATAGCTCACGCGTTTTTGGACTTACAGAACTCCCATTATTGCTTTACGGGGGCCTTTCCCGTGCAATGAGGTATTTATATAAGTGTATATAATATATAATTATATATATGTATATATATATATATATACACATACTATAACTTTCGCACTTAATTGCACGATACGTATTACACGTTGTATCGTGTACGTATATTACGGCTAGCGACGGTACTTGTGTGCTATTTTCGACGTTAATTTTCTGTTCGGAATTTTAATCGAGAACAAACAAACGAATATTTTAAACGCTATTTTATACGAACATTGCAGCCGCCGAGACTCTTAAGTCGCGTTATTTATGTGTGGCTTTACGGACCCGCAGCTCGTACGGTATACGTCTTCGTGAAAATTAATAATCAACGACGACGGATGCATGGTCATACGACTACTATAATATAATAATATGCGTGCGCGTATATGTATAAGCTCTTGTGTTATATGGCAACAGAGAGAGAGAGAGAGAGAGAGAGAAAATGTAGCGCGTCCTTAAATTACGATCAACCCTTACTGCAAATTCACTCGGAATCAGAATTTACTGCGTTAGAGGATAATATTATGTATAGGGCATATTATTAATGTTATTATTATTACTATTATGTCTGACTTTATCACTGCCCCTTTGTATTAAACCATCGTCGTCGTCGTAGTAGTAGTAGTAATCGTTCCTTTGATATTATATCTTCTCGCTTATATTATGTATATATAATATATGTATAGCGGTGAACTTGCGGTCAGCGTAAAATATTAAATAAGATAAAAACACGGCTGCTTCAAAACAATATTTATCGCTATAACTCATAATTATTGTAAATAATTATGGAATAATAATATTGTAACTTGCCGACGGTTCGAATATCCGGTAAAATATTCATTGATCAGAATCGTATAATCATAACGGTGTTACAATAATATAACGCCCATTGGACCCGCGATAACGACTTTATAGCTGTTGTTTCAACATTATATGCTTCCGATTACTACATATTATAGTCACTATTATAAAACTGTTGTAATTAAACGACGACTGATGTGATACGAGCATATATTACAATACGGCGCTGTATTGACGAAGAGTAACAACTTATTATGAATACATATATAACATATTAGTTCTGCGTTGGTGCAGTACGGTTCGAAAATAATCGTTCAAGTTGACGTGAAAATCGTTTTCCAGTCGTGTTGATAAAATATGAGAAATTGGAACTATGTAAAACCGTGTAAAATATTATAGCTGCACGCCTGCACCGATATTTGAAAATCCGAAAGAACGTCGCACGATCTTCCCGTTGAAATAGTAATACCTGATAACAACACTACCTATATTATACCTTTAAAGACCGGCGCTGGGTACTACATATTTTATTATAATATCACATATTTGTTGCTGTTGTTTAACATCAGCCTTTTTGAATCCGAAAGATGATGTGTGTAATGTGCGTATCGCTGCGCACGTTTACCGGCCAGTGGGAATTGCGATACACACGCGAGTTGTATACACCGATCTATAATGTACATATAGGTATCCATATTAATATATTACAATATACTGGCGCAAACGTGGAATCTAGGTGAGATTGTTTGGTTCGTGCCAATAAACATCGGAACTGTTCCTGCATACAAAACTATTTGTTTGTACACAACGGCGCATACACATAATATTATATATTTATATAGATACCGAGTTTAATTATCGCGGCGTTAGGACTTGGAGTAGTGCCTAAACAGCCGCGAAATTGACCCCGCATAACGACGTCGATTAGACGCGCGATATGGGCCCGGGTGAGGCGGGTGGGTTGGTTTGCGATCGTGTCAGGGGTGGGGGGATGAGCGGCACGTCTGCGATAACGACAAAGTATTATATACATTATAAACAACGCGCGCGTGGAGAAGACGCCGAAGAGAAACCTGCAAGCACTGCTGCAGCCTCGTCGGCGGTTATAGTGTAACTAGTAAGTCGTCTGAGCGTGTATATAATAATATATACTATACATATATACGTATACATTATTATATAATCCACGAGAACCGTTGATATATAAATAAGCACGTAGTATCGGCCGCCGCGAGATAATGAGTGTTATTGGGGATGTCGAATCCGAAATCGAAAGCAAGGGGGAATGGCGAGCAACGATAGTGGGCGGGCGGCGCGGAGGGCGGGATCGAAAAAACCAGAGTCTCATTAAAACTTTTACATTTACATAAGCGCGTTTTAAAGATTTCGGCGTCAATATTGTGAGGAAATTCATGGCAGAAGCTACCCCCGCGTGCGGAAAATACACCCGGGCGCTATTAAAATTGCCTAAGGTTTTCGGCGGATCGAAACGCGCGTGCTGCAGATATTGTCGCCATATATATATAAAAGTTTCAAACGTTTTTGCGACTGGCGGCTTGGCTGACGTTTATATATATATATATCTCATATATTTTTTTTCTATCTTTGTGTATACATGTGCGTATACATTTGGTACAGTTTGTTTCACGGACAGTGGCTGCAGATGGTAGGAATGCCTCGGGGAGTCGCTGCTGCGCTGCATCAGGGGGAAGGGTTGTTCCTCGCCCCCACACGAAAGTCGTTAACTCATATATGTGTGGTCGTGTCCGTGGTGTGTGTTTATTGTCGAAATAGCTGAAGCGTCCGAGCACGTTCGTCCCAAAGGCGTCTCGCGGGGGTGGGTTAGGGAGATCGTGACAAAAAAAAAATGAAAGAAAAAGAAGATATGTCTTCTTATATTAAAAACCAAACGAACGGTCGTAAGTCGTCCGAGCTCCCTCGTGCGGGGGACGATATATAACTGAAGTCATATTAACCATACCCACAACGGACGTGAACGTGTGCGTGACCGTTATTATTGGTTGTTTGGACGCGTGCAGACGACGAAATTCGGTGTATATATATATTATATAATATCGGAAGTCCCGCAAGACTACTATAGACGGCTCGTTAGAAAACGGCCGCGGTGGACCTATATAATATTTAAGCGGAAACGTGGTGGAATACATATAAGAATTAGAGGTGGTTTTAGATTTCCGAACCGAAAGTTATGATTTATCGTCGTGCGAAATTGCTTTTCCCGCCCATGCAGAGGATTTAAATTTCAGACATGAAGCAGAGATGGACGTGATGCTAAACGATTTCAATCGTCCGAGAATGTTCTTTATTGACGTCACCACTATATGGTACCTATTATATACGGTACACATACATACGCTGTATTATATTGTACTACATTATACTCTATAACATTTATTACTCTATAATGTATCAATTTTGTACCGGCTTAACTATTTCTGTCGGTCGGTATATATTTTATTATGTTCATCCATTCTGGTTGTATGTTGTAAGCAGTATATACCTTAACGTATCGAAACGCTATGCGGTTATCTTTAGGTATACCTAATAATATTTATCATACCAAATGTTCCGATAACAAGTTGGTCGTACGTATACCTACAGTTTAAAGGGCAAGAAATACGATATTCAGTAGATACGCATTAAAAGCGTTCTCGTGTTACAACATCTTTCGTCCGAAAAATAAAATAATATGTCTATACATAATGAGTGATTATTGCAGCACAGCAGTCACGTCATATCGATTTCAATTCGGTGCACACAATATGGTGTGTGATAATAATTATGAAAAATATAATTTCAAAGTGTAACGAAAGCCTATCGTGGCCGTGTTAATTTACACAGAAATACGCATAGGTCAGAAATATAATATTATGCCAGATATATTATATAAAAGTAATGAGACCACCGCGGCGTACTGTTGGCGTTTAAAAAAAATACAAACACAAAACCAAGTACACTGACGATTAAAATTTCTCTCGCAGACATTTTTCCGGAACGCGCGTCGAGCAGCAGCAGTTAACGATTCCAAAACCCTTTCCGGTCGAACTCGTATTACACGATGGCCATTGTACGAATACCGCGAATTAGATCATAATAATATCATACACTGCACGCGTATAGCGTTTAGTACTTGGTACGATGTCATGTGTGCGTGCGTGGTCTGCGCTCGCCCGAGGCAGGGTTTCTCGCCAAAGTATATTAAGCCATAACCACCCGATCGCATTCTTTCACGGACCGTCGATATATTTTTTTATCTCTATACATTACACATAATATTATTATATAATATCATAGTGCGGCGTACAAGCTGATCTCCGGAATTCGGAAACTGTCAAGCATATGGAGCGTATATATTTTTTCCCCACTCGCATATATAATAATAATATCATGCGTATACTGTCCTTTTGTTTTTAAATTATTATTTCCCCCCCCGGAAAGCAACAATTTCGTTTGAACTGGTGTGTACAGTGATAGTATATGCTGCAGTATGGTGCTGCAGCTGACCGGTTCGACCTGATGCACAAACATGGCCGGCACGAGGGATAATATACCTACACGTAATAATAATGCGATTGTGCGGTGACGACACTATAATACTATGCTGCTGCTGCTACGTGTGATGATCAGACAAATAATATTAATTGCAGTTACCGACGCCGTGGAAAATATTGTCGTGTGGAAACCACTGTGCGGCTGATATCGCGCGAACGTAATTATCTAAGGACTTTCAGCCGAAAAGATCGTTAACCAAAAAAACTCGCATGTAGTATAATATAAACAAAAGACAACGAATCAACGTTTCAAACATTGCATAATATAATACAAATCAATAAACGAATAGTAAACTTATGTTATGTGACAGAAGTGATCGACGATAAGCCGTTTTAATAATAACGTTTATTATATTATAAAGGTATATATTTCGGTATACAACAATACTGATAGATTATTGAATATTCGAACCGGCTATTTAAACGTTTCATACAGTCGAATATAATATCGGAAATTTAAAAACGATAGGTTTGCGTTGAAAAAAAATTATAATAACATAATACCTGTATGTATCGGAGGTCGGTCGTTCGACGCGAGTTTTCTTTTGATATCGATGGCCTATTGGATAAGAGAGGTCACGCGGATTGTGACCGTCTAAAAAACAAACAACCCAACGAATATTGCTGTGCGCGTATATTTATTCTTTTTTTGTTGCTTGTATATTCTCGTCGAGAAACATACTACGATTGAGTATTAGTGTGTAAGCATGTGTGAGAAAGAGACAGACAGTGATACATTATACACATATATATATATATATATATATATATATATATAATAAAATTATATATAGAGAGCGAGAGAGACGGAGTGATACGGTGCGAGGGAGGAAAACATTAACAATTTCAACCGATGAATATCGAAGAACCATAGGTACGTTAATTGAATATATAATACATATTATTATGGTAGGTATCGCGATATGCAGCAAGTTCTGCAACGATAAATCTCTGGATCGCAAATACGATTATATTATGCACAGTATATACCTATACGTGTGTATATATATATAGGGTACCTATATTGCAGTATGCATATTATATATTATTATATATAGATCTCATGCACGTTACATTATATTGTGTATTATATAATGAATGTTAAATAATTGTCTCGGGGAAAAACGCGTGTCGTATCGATGCGAAATGCGTTTTGCACGAGGATAGATTCCCCGCGTGTAGTTGTACACTGCACATGTGGGTACACGACAGCCTCGTTCGACCGCTGCAGCGGGATGTCGTGACCGTGGGCGGGCTACTACTACCTGTGTCGAGTTAACTTGTTGATGATTTTAGAGAGAAGCCGATAGACGAATCGTGCACCGAGGTGTTCTGATTGGCCGCCGACAACGCGAAAACGCTTTCCAGCCAATTACGAGAGCATAATATCATCGGCGCATTATTTAAAAGTAATTGATGTCGATTAAAACGTGATGTGTTTAGGTACAGAAAAGCGCGTTTGCATATTATCCACATATACAAAATAAATATATATTTGTATAATTACATGTATACCATATTATCACATAGATACCCACTACTGTTTTTTCGTATTCGTCGTGGGAAAGCCAGTGGAAAATTATACGTTTCCGAACACACCGGCGGTGGCGGCGGGAAAGAGTACACATTATATTATATACACAGATTAATTTTCACAACCTGTTCGGAGTTTTTGACAAAACGACCACTATGTACCCCCAAATTATAATAATATAATAGACCAGTTGTGCCTATTACAACGACGTTGTTATGATAATCGCGCCGGATTTAAGCCCAAAGTTCCCATATCTATATATATAAATATTCTTAAACTATATTATATCCCTATAATATGTTCTCCGCGGTATGTACCTATCTACAAGACCGTCGTTTCTATTTTTTAACTCGGTCGTATGTTTCGATAGTTAAATAAAATTTATATATTATTATAATTGGACTTTTTTTTTATTACACTGCAGTTTATTGTAGTAACCTATATATCGTGCAAAACGCAATCTGATTATCGTGTGATTGCGATGGGATGTTGGTGTGAGTGTGTTCACAATTGAAGTTATTATTGTAAAACAGCATACTGTCTTGTTTATATATAGGTAACTACTACCTATACGTAACAGTACTATAAAAAAAAAAAAAAATAATTAAAATAATGAAAAAAATAGAGCCGGACCTGAAACAGGAAACTCTTGATCTCTCGCGGGGCGACGGCGGTACGACTGTATTTTTAAACCAAATTATGAAAAACAATGACTAAAAAAACTTACTAATTTCCCGGCAAACGCAATCATCGAATTAGCGAGTTATAATTTAATATAATACGGTTAAAATACGCAAACAACGACCGCCGTAAATTTCCGGAGTAAAATTCTCGCGGGATTGCGGTTTACACTCGATCCGACTTGGATGAAATTATATTATAATTACTACGCGCTTATACACTGGATTTGACGAATTTTAAATTGCGAAGAAAACCATGTCCCCCCCTCCACCGTTCACCGCCATTCGGCCCGTTTGTATTTTATTACAAAACACTATATAATATAATATATTATATTTGCATGCGTATAATAATTTAACATAAATATTATATAATATAAGGTATTTATTGCGATGCACGGCAATTATTATTAAAATTAATTCTCGACACGTTTTCCAGGCGATTATACAAATACGATTTTCGGTCGGATTTCGATGACGCGGCTGTTTAATTAATGTCAACGCGTGTTGTTTACCCGACCATAATACGCGCATCATATGCGTATTATATATCAGATTTAACGACCAATTCGTGTCCCGTTAAAACGCGTAGCGTCACATGACTTGCTCTCGTAGTCTCATAATATATTGACGTTATTATCGTATTACCTCGTGTCTGCGGACCTATCTTAAACGCGTACCATGATATACGCATATAATTTGGTTTGCATATAAGCATAATGCGCACGAATGTATACGCACAATGCGCATATGATACATACGCGACGAGCTACCGAAGTATGGCGAAGACGACGACATTTTTCCGAAACATAATTTCCTTCGTCTATAATAATAGTATGACGAATTCAATGTTCACATGTTGTATAGTTTACCCGATTAATCGAATTATAAATATTGTTATAGTTCCCATTAGGCTCCTATTGGTGTCGGTGATATTTTTTGGGAGTCAAACGGTCAAACCTCAAACGACGTGAAATATATATAATATTATGTATTATTATGTGATATTAGTCAATCTAAAGTTGAAACTCGGTTGTAGCAGGGGTATACTTATATCACGACTATACACATTAAAATTATGTCCCGCATTTAAAAGATAAAAAAATTAATCTCAGCCCCTTTGACGACGTGCGCTCGCGAATATTCGCTGCACGACGTTAGGTTAATATTATTATGTGTTTAGGTTTCATATAACTTACCCGTTCTCTCCACCACCTCTCTCTCTCTATGGTAGACGTTAATGATGTGTATACTTGCAATATGTCTGCCGAATGTGCGCACGCACACAGTATCTATATTATTACCATATATACACACACTCAGCAGCGGTATATGTATATTTATGTGTATATATGGCGAACTGTTATAATTGATAACCCAACGGCAGCGTCGTATTATTAGTATTAACACTACGTCTGGGAGTAATATAGCGCGCGCCGTGTCGGGGCTATAAGTTTCCGGCGGTGGAGAATTTCCCCGAGGGTCGGAGGCGGAGGCGGCGGCTGCCCGCAAGACACGGACAACTTTATTCGCGAGCCGGTGTATATTATGTTATTATATATATATACGTGTGTGTGTGTGTGTGTGTGTTTGTGTGTGTTTGTGTGCTCGCAGACCTGCACGTATATATTATATTAAGCTAAGACTCGACGGATATCGCGTCGTTTACCTACCTACGCCAGCTATATTATATACCTCCTATATTATATATTACGTGCATTTCGTTGTTAATTAAACGGCTTCGAAACCGCACGGCCGTAGAAACTTATACATTATTATTATTGTATACTCGCGCGGGCTGTTATATTTCGAGCGTCTCAGCACAAGCCCCCCCCCCCCTCCCTTACAACCCGTACATGGTGCGCGCTGCTATAGTATTGCGATATTCATTCGATACAATAATATAGTAATAACTATTATCTTATATACCTATACATAACGCGATATTTGTCCGTGCCAATAATATTGTGTGCGCATACACAAGTGCCGCCCAATATATAGGTGTCTACTCATAAAATAAAGTATTATTATATATTTTTACTTAAAAGTCCACAGCGGACTCGAGTGGAAAGCCAATTTATTTTTTATTTGCGAGGGGATGATATGGGGCACGATGGGTCGACGGGCGAAAGAAATCATGAAATCTCGGACATCCCGCTCCGGACAATCTGCACCCGGCCCCGGGTTAATAATCGTCTGCGTGCGGTCGTGTATATTATTATCGCAAGGCGTGTACGAAAATAATGGGAAATAAAACGATTTATTATTTTTGCGGACCGAGAGAGACGCGTATTATTTATATTATATAATGTGTGTTTACGCCGACCGATTGGATTCGGTGGTTGTTTTGTGTGTGTGTGTGTGTGTCGGAGACCGCACGAAAAAGGACGAAAACGACCAATATTATGTGCTGCAGTGCGATGTGTGTGTATACATTAGCCGACAGCACGGCGGGACGTCCACGCCAAATATTTTGGCAGTTTTTGCCGCCGCAGACGAAAATAAAAACTTTCTCTTTCCTTTCTTCGCAAGTAAATTCGTTTCACGCAGTCCCTTTCGCCGTGGCGGCGGTGCCCCGCCGACCCGTTCTCGCCACCGACCGCGTCAACCCCCGCGGACGGATACTAATATTTTGTCGGAAATTCGGCACGGCTCGCGATAAGCACGAATAATTCTTACAATATACCTATAAGATATGGACGAGGCGATGCCCCAGCAAACAACGCGATATTATTATAACTCCTCTGAATATTGTTATAATAATATCGTATATATAAGATACCTATAACGATTTAAACGAAAATTCGGGACAAACATGCACCGGCTGCGTGTATAATATAAAATGCCACCTTTTCACTTTCTTCGATCGCCGTCCTTTTGTTCCCACTCCCAACCCACCAATTTCACAATACTGTAAGGGAATGACGAGATTACTTCGCGGGGCTCGGTCGTTTACGCATCTATCGTGTGTGTATAAATATTATAGCATTATATGATATTTTGTTTAGCCGCAGCTCAGGTATAATAACACTCGAGTTGTCCATTGTGAAATGTCACATTAGCTTATAATACGATGTAATAAGGAATTCGATGTCGAAACTGTATTAGAATCATTTACATTATATTATAATATATATAATTATATAGGTACTTGGTACATTATGTTTATATACAAGACTTTACAACGGTATTTAATGTTTTAGCTGTCACCGTGACCTCATCGCGTATTGCATATAACGAGGAACGACTGTATGGAAATAACAAAACTGCACTCCAAAGCGCACTGCTCGCAAGAAAACAATTATAGATGATCTAAAAATATAATTATACACTGTATTCATCATAGACCGTAGCTAACATTATATCATTGCCGTTGCTCGGATGCGTTTATGTATAAAAACTATTTAAGCAGTAATTAAATTACTTAACGGACACCGTTCTTAACATAATAGTATGAAAGAAAACGCTGTTGAAATCTGCGTGACTGCGTACCAACGCATACAAAAAGTGCGCACGGTTAGGCTGCTGCGAAGTTTTTGTAAAATTTATCGTACCGTATACGTTGCAATTAAGAACCGTGTAAACAACATATAGTACATTAAATAATATTCGTATATACGCGTATCTATGTGTGTGTGTGTGTGTGTGTGTATAATAACGCTCAGTTATTTATTTTCACAATGAGCGGCTGTGTATGTAGGTAGGATGGTCGGTATAAGTATCACATTAACGATCTGCAGCGCTCGTTTACGGGCGTATAACACAAAACGGAGTTTATTTTGTATTGTGCGATGTATAAATCCACCTCTGTTCGTTCGTTAGCCGCGTTCGTATATTATAATAGGTAGGTAGGTAGGCGGAGGTATGCGCGAAACGGCGCGACGTTGTTAATACGGTTTTAGGCGAATAAGTTCAAAACGTGCGGGTCAACACATGCGATGGTGTGGACTGCAGCGCGGGGAGAGGACGAGTGGAGACCAACGACGGGACCCCCGAAAGAATATCATTACCCGCGGATGCCCTTTTGTGTTGTATACGACCCGGCAGAGAGGTAACGGCAAAGTCCGTGTTAGTCGGGCGAAAAAACAAATGTAAAATAGTAATAATAATAACAATATCGCACAAAGGCGCCCCGAATTATAATATTAACATTTTAATATATTTTCATTTATTTTCTCGCATACACGGCGGTCACCCCGCGAAAATACGAGCTGCGCGAAACGACCGTATACGCGCAATGACCGGAAAAACGAAACATTCACATATAATTATTGTCTGCGGTACGTCCGTCATTTGCAGTGGAAAAATTATCTGTGTTCACAAAAAATTAATTTTGAAAATCCAATTTCACCCGACAAACTGGTGATGAAGGTAACGATGGGCGAGAAAGCTAGTTTTCACCATTCGGTCGCACCATACGTGTAGTCAAAAGATTTTCGGCCATGTTCCTTGTCGGCGACGTATGCGAACGGCCATCCACCTCGGTCGTGTGCACCCCTCTCCGTCCCTCTCACTCACTCTCTCTGTCCCTCTCTCACTCACTCGAGAGCATACGCACGATCCGTGTGTATTATATATTATAATGATTCACGGCCGACCGTTGGTTGATTTACGACCGCGCCCGGCCACCGGACACCAAATATAAATTAAGTAATTATTCAAATTCCTCGACGGAATTCTTGTTTGTACACACACGCGCGGGCGCGAGCGCTCCGACCGGACTCTCCTCCCTTTTGCCGCCGCCGCCACCGCCACCACAGCCGCCGCTGCCACTGTCTCGTACTTATCTCTCGCACCGAAGTCCTCCTCCTTCTCCTTATCCTCGTTTTCCTGTTTCTCGTAACTCTCGCCACACGCCACTGAAACGATAATATTATATACTTGCGCACGCATCACAATAATATATCGTATTCTATATATACAGGCTATATCCCCCTATCCGCCGGCCCTCAAATCATCCTTTAGTAATGTGTCACCGCAAAACAAATAGGCATAATACATTATATACGGCTTTGGCGCAATAAAACGTCTTAACGTTCAGATATTGTATTTATTTTTTCAAATATTCGGCGGTCCACACACTGCATACGCGCAGCGCATTGTCGTATATGAATAACGTTTAATGTTTATATTAAGTGCGGCGTTTCTCCCCGCCAAATGCCATTTTGAATTTTTACACGCCTAAAAAACTATATTATATACCAACGAAAAAATATGCAATAAGAGACGTTTACATATATTATAATATATTTATATGTACGCGCATCGTGACGCTCCGCACATATTGGTATTTCGATATAAAAATAGTGATAACTCTGCGTGTGCATAGTATACCCAAATTATTATCATAATAATATTATAATCGTAATTTATTGCACGGCCCTATAAGCTGCCCATCGGTCGTCGAGCATTGAGGGATAATCCGACGACAATTATCATGGCGGTGGCGAACGACTCGCCGAAAACGGAATGAGCGCACCGGGAACACACAGCGAGCGGCATTTCCTTTATACTCAGTGTTACCTTCCCCGTTCATTTGTTGTATGATAAAATACATAAAATCAAATCGAGTTGGCGGAACGAGATATTGTTATGTTAAAACTAAAACAAAAATAATTATATTATTATTATTAACTATAATACGCGAGAGTCTCGTACAATAGAACACTAATGGCCTGGTTGATGTGTACCTACTGAAGTTTAACACAGAATCGACGATTTAAACGCTCGATATCACCTGATGATAATAATAATAATAAATAATAATACTCGACTGGAACAACAACTGTAAACCACCAAACCTTCTGTTCACGAACCGCACTACAGAGATGCAGTATAATATGTATTTACTACGCTGCAGGTGAAACAAAAAGTATATATTGTTTCGACGCCTTATTGGTAGGTACAGCTCGCGCATTCGGGGTTAGAGACGTATAATTTCCTTACCATTACACGATTTAAATGCACATGTATCGCTATTGCAGGCGGACGTATAATATTTTATAAATATACGTGAAAAACAACGCACCTCTTCACACAAAAGCCACCATTCGGTTTGAGTTGTTCGACGGATTCGGTTTGTGGTCGTTGCGATTGATATACACACGCACACGGTATAAAATATTACGCACGGACCTCTCGCGACTTTAACTCCGCACACACTGGTGCAGCAGCCCACGGAAACACCGCGACGACCCTGGATCGAGGGTTGCAGACGCCGTGTGTTGATCATAATAAAAAAAAAAAACATTTTTACGCGCGTGTTTGTGCGTATCGGACAATAGACTTTTGTCACGGACAAGAGTGTAAGGCATCTGCACAAAAATGGCGTCGTATATATTATGTAATATTATTATTAATAATAATAATATTTTTGTATACGAATCGTTGATGCAGTGCGCGAGTGATTGTGCGTTAGTATACAACTACAGTTGACACCTAGAAAAGAACGGAAGACGACGACGGTGACGATCTAAATAGATTGTGCAGTCCTACGTATAACATTCACGTGCATTATACGGCGTGCGCATCGTGGCGACTCGTCGAAAGGGTAAGTCGTTTAAATGTATACGGTTGAAACGTTTGCGGCCGGAGGGGGTAAGATAGTTTCGAGGGTGAAAACACTTTCGATATCTTCCTATTGACTATAATATAGTCGAAACCCCGTCGCGCGCATCTGACAAAAATCTGAAAGGGACACGTTTTCGATCTCATCCGATAACCTTTACGCCACTGACGGATATGATATCGAATATTATAGTATAATAAAAAAATCATTTATCGAAGCGTTTAGTCGGTAGACAACACAACTACTTTGGTGGAACATCGTGTCGCGATCGTATGTTATACCGTTTAATAAACCGCATAAACAATTTTACTTTTACCAATATGTTTTACACAGATAGATTAATTTAAAATTTTGTATTCCAAACAATAGTACAATAATGTATACAATGGTATTGTGATCGATAGTGCCGACTGAATCATCAATATAAAATCGTATATCACTGATATGTGTGTATAGAACGAGTGTCAGAGACTTTGGGTTCAGTATATACTATATTACGCTCCGGTTTATCGGATTTTGACCTCGTATAATAAACGAAGGGTGACCCGCTTTCGTAAAGTATTGGCTCCATCCAACTATACTGCGAAATGCTATCTATGAACTATAATCACATTCATTATTTTCTTAATTCGGTTTTGTTTTTCGACGGTTTGGCTTTCGCACGGATAACGAATTCCACTTCGTATAAAACGGTGATGCGGCCGACGTTATCAACTGTTTATTTTATTCGCTCTCTTTCTCTCTTGTCCCCTCTATTCTCTTCCTCTCTCCGTTTTCTTCTATATTTAATGATACTTTAAACTACTGCACTGTGCCACTGCCGTCTGTCACGAAACACCAGAAAACCAACCGCTCTCGACGTTCTCGGAAATCGATAAGCCTTCTACTCCGACATAAAATATAACGCGGGTGGGCTGGCAGACGTGTAGGGAGGTCAATTTGGGTGGGTGTGTGTGTTTGTGTGTATAATGAACGTACTCCGACGACAGATTTATTGGAGCGGAGAACCACGTGCGGTGCGTAAGCGCGTACTAACGAAAGAAAAAACGCGCTGGCGGTGCAGAAGTATACGTCGTTGTCGTCACGAAGCTTTTCCGCTTTCGATCGGACGGATACGAAACAGAAACGCGGCCGATGACATATTTAAAATGTGTCCGAACCGATAAATAACGATTCGGGTTGGCGAGAATAAACGCGTTATGATCCCGTCGTCGGCAGCAGTCGACGTCAGACGTCAACGCGAGGCCGCTTGTTTTCGATATATTTTAATTATATATGATTATCGTTATAAAGACACTATTTTTAGACGAGAACTGGCCGAGCGTATTACAACACGCACGATCGTGGGTGTACACTTACACAAGACAAAACGTAGTGATGACGTGATGGTTTTTAACCAACCTAATAATTCGATGAAAATCACAAATGCATTGCTCCGAGACGTCTGAACATCCGTGATGTTAGCAAAAGACGACGGAGGACCGCTATATTATTAGAAGTTATAACGAAATAATTCGTCGCGAGAATATGTCTCGTCGCGGACTCGGACGGTTTTCGGGCGAAGTGGTATATAATAAACATATGACAATAACACGCACCTCTCTCGACTCACTGTGTGCATATTATATACACTTGGCAACACGTATATATACACATATCATACGTGTGTGCGTGTGCATGTGTATAGGTGTGTGTGTGTGCACAAAGTGCGTATACGTCCGCGGCGGGTGGAGGATTCGCGTGCGAGGCGGGTCCGGGGGGCCGTGATCAATAAAAATGCCGGAACACGAGGCATACATAAAGGTGCGCGTCCTACACACCGACGCACGCACACTCGTACACTCCGACACACACACACTCGCGTGCGCGCGACGCCGCGCCCGGGCGGTGGTGTATTGTCGAGGGGCCGGCGCAACGCTCGCGTATACATCATCCCCCGGCAGCCCCGGCCAAACCAACCCCTCCGCGCGCGCCGAGACCCAGGCCGCGCGTTCCCCGCTCCGCCCTCGCCGTGACAAGATTGATCACCGGCAATCGTCTTCGACCCTTCCCGCCGCCACCGCAGCCGCCGCCGACCGGGCATTATTTCCACCCTGCCGCGGCGGCCGCTCGTACAATATATATTATGTGTGTGTGTGTGTGTGTGTGTGTGGGTTGCAGTATACTACTCTCTCTGTACAGCTTCCTCGAGGGTTTTATATTTATTTTTTTTTCGTTTTTTCCATGTCCTCCGTCCGCGCCCGGGGCCTAATGGATTTTATATTTAGAAAAATCCGTAGTCTTAAAAACGATGACGATACACCCGAAAACCGCCATCATCGTGTTGTATAATATTTTAATGGGTATATTATTATAAAATATATACAAGACGCGAGGCGCGGGGCCAAGGGAAAACGTCGTTTTTTTGCTGTGTCACTGCACGACGACGTTGTTATACTATCATGATAATTTGGAATAATGGGAAAGAGTACCTATTGTAGTTCGGTTTGCGTACGGTAGGCACATGGTATGCGTTTATTAAATTTTTGTTTATATATTAAATTAATTATCGATTATAATAATATAGCGCGTAATTTATTAGAGGCTACTTCAACAAGGCATCGAGTCACAGAGGACTTGCGACTTGCGTCCAAATGAATTATACTATAATATAGAAAACTGCCCTCGTGCGGTGTTTTCTATATAAATGTACAAATGGCCATGATATCTGTATGCGCGAATCCTCTGTTACAACAAATTTATGTATCATACACAGAACTGAGCCACTGAGGTATAATACAAATATTATAATGTATCGATAGAAAACGATTGCGTGACGTGTGCGAAGTCGATCGTATATCTTTTTATGCGATTTAATATCGTATTTTTTTTTTTTCAAAAACCCGAGTTCACACTTTATGTCTGTTTCCCAGATTGGTTTAAAATTGTTTATTTATTTATTTATTTTTTTTTTTTTGCTTACTCGTTATCACGATCTCGGTATATCAAGCTGAGGAACAATGGGAATAAGTTTTTGTATTTAAATTTATTATGTTTTTAAAACGAGCCAGTTTTGAATCGAACAAATTCACAATACCTACCTATTATACAAAAACCGTAAAAATATTTTTTTTTTTTTGAATAACGACTTGATAAATTCTTATATTTTTACGATATTATTATGTATATAATATTATTGAAAGTCACTATTTATATATTAATTAATGATAACCATATGGGTGTATGTGTATAATATGTAATATGCAGTGTCCATAGAAATAATTTTTAATAATAGTAAAAGCCTACACAGATATTATACAAGTGTATGCTAGAATAATCCGATGTGACGTTTTTAATAATATTTTTAGAAGGTATCTGTTTAATGTGACGGGGAATTTTATCGTTACCTTCGAATATATTGTACAGCCAGATGTAACCTATTTACCTTAGATATTACCCGTTTGCGTTGCAGTTCGGTATAATGAAACCGTCGAAAAGGATAACGAAAACACGTAAACGACCGCTAGGTGCGTATACATATATGTATATAATATTTTAAAGCCGAAAATGCTGCGTGTTCACACACATAAATTATTTATACCGGCAGAATACTTTTTATTCCGAAACGGTGTGGTTATAAATTACAAACCTATATATGTAAATACGAGGTCGAAAAAAAAAAGATTCGCATATAGGAGAGAGCCGGCAGACAAACGCAAAAAGGACCCGATATTTATTGCGAAAAAAAATCCCGGCATTAATAGCGCCGCGCGCGTCGTATATATACATGTTATTTGCGTATATGTGGAGTACACGGAAAGGGCAGGCCGGAGGCGACTGGCGCGATGGCGGCAGTGCAGGATATAGACTTTACCGCAGACCTAAGGAGATGAATAATAAAAAATAAAAAAAAAAGGAAAAAAGAGCGTTTGAAAAACGGTTCACGGGCGAGCGCGATTGTAATTTTTCGGAAAAAGAAATGAGCGTATTGTGCGCGATTGTATATGCGCGCGTATATATCATACGTATATATATATATATATATAACATAATAGGTGTATAGATCCGCATAAACGCGCGAGGCGGAAACGTCGTGAAGGGGGATGGGGGTGGAAATCCCACGGGGAACGGCCCATAAATCTAGTCGGATCTTATGCGCTCGCATATACATAAATAGTACTTTTTGAATATTATGCGTATATATAGTAATATATAGGTGGGTGTAGGTACGCGTCGCATATATTACGAGTGGAGGTAGGCACGCGGACTCGTAGTTGGTATATACCTCTGTATACCGGTGGAGGATATATATTTATAGTATATATCGTATATATTAGCGAGGGAAAGAATAATAATATATTATATACGACGTGCGTACGCGGCGGCGGCGACGGAAGAGCGAGTGAGACAGAGCTCACGAAAGGACCGTAAATCGCAGAGCCGCCGCGGTGATTTCGACTGTACGCGCATATATATAGTACAGCACAGCGACGTGACAATTTCGTCGATTTCCATACATTATAATAATAATAATATGTATAATATGTTATATAATACGCGTATTCGTATAATAATATTATACTATGACGTATACGGGGGAGGCCATCACTATATATAAATACGCGCACGACCCCATCGTGTATCGCGTCCGCGTCGTATATTCGAGTTAAGTATATTATGCGCATCGATCGCGTTATGTGTTATATATATATACGTCTATAATATTACATACCGCCATTACTATATTACAATGTATTATTATTATTATTATTATAACACGAGCCGCGAAATATTTAATTTAGTAGGTACGTGCGATATTATAATCTATTATTCTGTACGCGCGTACACAATATATTATAATATAAGAATAACACCCGTTTACATTGTTATAGGAGTTTATAAACATCGTATAATAATCGTGTGCATATTAGGTATTGTTAATTTTGGCCCCGGCGTGTATACACATATTATGGATACATAATATTTAATTAGTCGCCGTCGTGGGGTAATTTCGAATTTATTCGTTAACAGGTCTGCGTGCGTGTAATTAATAATAATTAATAAAATTAATATTCATTCGATTATTTTTCGTGCCATGTATAATATTATGGTTTAACGACCACTCGTTATACGGCGTCCGAAACTGTCGATTATCAAAACACCCCCGCGCGGTTGATGCAGTCCCCGCGAATTATCGAACGCTCTATGATATATATTATTTTCATATATACGATTATTGTGATGTATAATACAGAAACCGGGGTTCTGCAGCAGGTTAGGGTGTAACGGCACTTGGGCTTCAAACTGCACTCGGGACCCTATCCCGTTATTACAAACGGTTTTATGTTTTTATGAAATGTAATTTTCGTTTTTATGACAAAATAAATGTTTTTTAAAGAGTATCCAACCCATTTTTGTAAAATTCCTTTCAGATTATTCAAAGATCTAAAAAGTTCCGTTTAATGTCCTGCAGATTTTTCCGAATACGAAATTCAGCGATTATACTATTATTTCGCGGAAAAACGACTTGGCGGAGACTAGGGGAAGGTTATCCAAATTGAAATACTTAGGTAGGTACTTAGGTAATATTATGATAGTAATAATTGTAACCACCGAGTGCAATGAAATACGAACTGTTCACTCAAATCTCGTTGGGCCGCCTGTCCGACACGAATCTATTATATATTATGATATACATAATATAATGCAAATATCGCTGTACAGGATTAGTCGTCATTTTTGCGTGTTATTATAATATCGAATATCATTATAATACTACGCACATATCGAACACGGAGCGCATAGGGCGAGTAGAAGACCATCTGAGAAAACGTCGGCGGCGGTCGTCTGCCTACATACTATTATATAATAATATATACATCGCACACCACACGAATGTATAATAAATATATAGATACTATATGTGCAATGATACATAGGCGACGTTGTGGCGCACGAGAGGAATAACGTTTAAAACGGGTCGGCCTTTGGATCGGTTTCAACCATATCATAGCAGGATTTATATATATATATCTGTGTGTGTACATAACGTCCAAGAAATATAGAGCGATCTTCATCGCCGCTCCTCACCACCCCCCGTCCGCCCTCGACCGCCCCCGCACTATATAGTCGCCGTCAACCATAAAACGATAGCCCGCTCGCCGCGGAGAACGTACAGAATTGGCACGAATGCTTACAGTTATATTATATATGCGACATTATCATTTGGGTCGCGTTTAATAACGTATATATATATATATATATATGTGTGTGCTTGTGTGCGAGTGTAAAGACGCTAATCGAACAAACGTCGATAGTAAATAGTGTTCAGCGGCCATTTGTTTTCCTTATATAAATGATATTAGATACACGAAAACGTACACAGTTTTTTTTTTTCGTCTCTTTCGTTCTACGATAATATTATATTGTGTGCAAAAGCCGTTGCGCCAGTCGTCACGGAGGCGATACACTTCATAACGACCAGCGCGACGGCAGCAGTGGCGGGGAGACGACGGCGGCGGGGCGTTATTTGCACTGCTGCACCCCGGAACGACTAATTTTTACGGTCCGGAATCGCTCGCGAAATGGCCAAGTCGAAATTATTATATTATTATTATTATTATTATTATACGTCTCACGACGCCTTTATCTATATTATAATATTCCACCTCCGTTCACGCGCAATATACCTACACTCTAAAACGTTGGCATGCGACGTGTATAAATACGATAATGCCTATATCGACGTGATAAGCGTTGCGCAGTTATAGTATAATGCGTGGCGAAATGTATTTATACTTAAATGCTTTAATTATTATGTATATATATATATATTATATAAATAGGAGATTTTGAATATAATATTATATACACAAATTCACTTAGGAGATACCGTAAGTTTTGATTTTTAATCACGTATCCATATGTACGTCCAACTGTCGAAGTCAAAAGCAAAAGTGTGACGCGTGTGTGCAGTGTCTGAGCACGTGCGTCGGTGTCCACGATGATAATAATAATATAATAATATTACGACGGGACGAACCGGATACCGGATACCGGAGCGGAACAGAAAAATAACAACAGACCTCGTTAAGTATATACCAGCAAACTATATAGCGTTGATTAGCGATACGCGAGGGACGATTTTTTAATAACGCCTGCCTATTATATGAGTAGATAATAAATACACGCTGATATAGTTGGTGCGCGCCTATAAAAATAATATGATCCACGAGAGCTAATAGCACGACGAAGATTCCGAGCGATTTATGCGTATAAACCTAATAATATAGTATAACGCTATGGATGAATACTAAATTATTGCAATATTGTTGTCGTGGTAATAAGGAGAGTCCTTGTAAATAACGCAAGACGGGAAAAAAACTTGCGAAAAATAATGACAAGTTGACGCTAAGAATATAATATATTATATTATACATAATACTATGTATATAGATACTGCCGAATGCGACGTTATTACTTGTCTCGTTGTTCGATTATAGCGCGTGTTCTGCAGTTATTACAGTATATATATATGTATTATGTAAAAGAGCTATAAATCGCCAGAGAACACTAATAAAAAATCATTCCGGTCGAACCGATACGACGACGGCAGCGGCGAATTGTAAAATAAAAGTAGTCGGCGCTTTGTATTGTTACTATTATTGTTATTGTTGTTGTTGTTGTTGTTGTTGTTATATGTACACGGACAGTAATCGGGACCACGTGAAATCGTTTACGGCGACGGCGTGACTGAATATTGCCATATTGTAATCGCCACCGTCAAGTGCGACTACTTTAACAATAATAATATCATCAAAGACTATACTGTTATGAGATTATATTATTTCATACAGAGTCCGTGATAATATTGTACTACGCAAAGACGTTAGTGTCGTTATAGACATGCGCAAATAAATAATATTGTGTAAACGTCGTTCGGATCGCGGTAACCACTATATATTTTATTTATTCCAACGAATTACGCGCGGACGAGTTGATCTCGAGGTGTCGACGATACCTGTTTAATATATATTTCACACGTCGCGGCTATGTCGATTCGTTATTTCCTGCAATTGTGTTCGGACGCACTCGATTGTTATCCTCCAAACGTCTGTCGATTTTTTTTTCATTTTTTTACGTTCCGTGTGCCATAAAACACCGTAAGGGGTTGTTGACTACCCGACAGCGGTGACAACACGCAATATAAAATTACAACAAATATTGGATACAAGGCTCGCCACAAGATACGAAATCGTTACATCATATTTTTTAATTTACGTCAATTTGTCCGGTAGTCGATTCATTATATTTTCCAAAGCACATACCACACACACACACTGTAATGCCACGGAAGTGAAATAGATTATATTATTATAGTGATTTAGAGGTTAGGCGAGTACAATAATAATTGGACGCCGCCTAAATATATCGTCGTGTCGTCGACGTCGATAACGACTATACGTCGACGAGTTACGAACGAATATCGACCATTCGAATGATGGAGATGCGACATTATTATATTAATATTATTATTAACAAAATCATTAAATGCTTGAAAAATAAAAATAACTAAATTACATTATAATCTCATATAATTTATTTATTTTGTCTCATAATGTATACATTTATATCTTTCTGTTATAAATAATGTAAGCTATTAGCCCAATAACCTTAGTAGTTGAGGCTCAAAAAAATATTTAAAAAAAATAATATTACATACAATATGTTATTATTATGGAACTGTCGCATATGTATAATAATATAATAATATCGTCGCCAGCACTAGCGCTATTGTCTTAAAATCAATTGAAACAAAATAAAACCACGCCCCGACCAGACTGCGCTTTATTTGTGAAGCTTAAAATATTTATAACAATATTTACATAATATAATCAATATATATCCATAATGTTATACTATAGTTGTTGTATGTAGGTATGCATGGTGGGATTTATTCATGTGGACTTTATTCCGAACGAATTATTCTATTCCGATTTCTGTGGAACGGCGGAAGTCCCGCTGCAGTACCGGAGACCAGCAATAACGCGTTATACTTGTTTTTATTTTTTCCACGTAAAATATTGCTGCGTTCGTTAAAATTGTTTATTTCTTTCGTTTGTAAAACGCGTTTACAGTAGCGAGTTCTCGTGGACATTGTTTTCGTGCCGTAAGAAAATATAAAGGAGGATGATTTAATATACTTTAGTTCACAGTCTTATTTGTCGCGGTAGGTATACATTTTTATATCGTACACGACATATAATAATATATTAATAATGCAGTTCAATCATTATATTTGAAAAGTTTCTCTACTCGCGTCCACCCAATTATTCATATTTAATTACCCCTATATCATATTCTACTCGACGTGCATTATTGTTAATCGTATACCTACAGCTAAAATAAACAATTTTACTAATTTAAATTATACGATGACTGCCGATCACGCACGAGATATAATAATAATAATATAATATAATCCAAGGGCAAATTTTATGGGGTTGGCGCATTATACACAGGTGTACACTTCCGGGCCCGATTCGAAAACTAACCTTTTCACTACATTGTTATGTATTACACTGCTATTACTGTAGTTCAAAACACGCTATGTATAAACACGAATAATAAAAATGTATGCGAGTTTGGCAAATTATATAATTAAGTGATTGTAAATTGTTTTATGCGTTGTTTATATAAATAGGTACATCGATCGTCATGTCCGTTCAAATAATAATATAAATTTGTTGCCGTTTTGTGACACTTATGAGTTATATAATATATATAGACTACTGCGAGTATACATATTATGTCTCCCTCCCTCCCGTCGATTTAAATATTAGTTTTGAGATAGTTAGTTTAACGTGTTTATTTATATGATGGTGAAAAAAACACCGTACCGGATCTAGCTTGTCAGGGGGAAGGGAAGGTCATTTAAATTACTCGTTATCTTATGTGTGCATATATAATTACGTCTTGATGTTTAGGTGACATAATTATGTATTAATTTCGAGTCTTTTCGGGTGTCCGTGTAATGATGAATATTGTAATAAATGAAATAACCAACTATTAGTGTTCTACATAAGAGAGCTGGATTGTCGTTACCGCCAAAACATACTACCTACGCGAATTTTTTATTTTCTTTATATACTGTCAAAAAATTACCAATCATATTTTTTGTGTCCGTACGATTATTGTTGGCTAAATTGAATAGTCGTGCTATTTTAGTATAAGTATATTGAATTTTTTAACAATTTTTTTTTTCAATTCTGACGTTCTTTGTTCGATCGTTCGCACTTAACAGAGGTTTAATAATATCATGCATTATTATATTATATTATGTGCAATGTGCATGTTTAGGTACGCTGCACGACAGGTCGACGGATATACGACCTGCAGCCTAGGGGCGTTTATTAAGAATAAAATACGGCTGCGGTAGGTGCCTTATTAATTAAAATAAAAAATAAGCGTTACTTTTTGCACTCGGCCAAACGCTCATTATAAATCACAACTGCCAGTTTCTCCACAACCTCGCCGCCGCACCGCCACCCTGCGTTTATTTCAGCTATCGTCTTATATATTTATTTTTTTTCTCTCCCCGTGCAAATGTATATTATTATACAAATACCTCGGTGTTAATTAAATATATACACATACACGGCGTAACCTACAGTGCGAAGCGCTGTATATACTATATACTTTGATATATATATATATTATATATACAGTCACAGTGCAGCTACCCAGACGGTTCGGGTCACTGAGCCCTATACAACGGAGAGTCGTATATTATATCGTGCGCGTGTTTTATAAAATTTTCTAAATTTCTGTGATGCGATGCGAATCCTTTGCAGCAGCAACCCTCGCAAAAATTTCACCGATATCGTTACTATATTAATATTATTATTATTGCAATCCGCGAGATAAATATATTATTTTATAACAACGATATATAATATATAATATAATATAGGTGCCTATATATATGTATAAATACAACACATAGCGGTAATAATAACAATAATAATAATAATAATACTCACGTAAAATTCCAAAAAACTGGTAATCTGAACCGGTTGCAGGTTTTTTTCCCACCACCACCCGTCATCGCACCACCCTCGGTAGGTATATATTATATACCTTTATTTTTTTCCTATCGAGAAAAAAAAATCTCCCACCTCGCTCCCACGGCACTGCATCTCTCACTCCCACCAGCGGTCGACCACGTCGTCCTCTTTACGTATACGAACGATTTACGCGCGGCAACCGATTATTTATTATAGGTACGTCGCCGTCCGCCGCCGAGGTCCATGTTATTATTATTTAATGCCAGCGAAAAGATCCGGTTCTGGTTCGTGCTCGAAGGTCCACCCTCCTCATGGCTGTGCGTGTCCGTAACGCGTGTGAGCGCGTCCAAAGTTATGCCTAAAAAGTAAATAATATATCCTTCCCGTCTGACCAATGCGTCTGCTATGTGTACCGCATTGCAGATATTATGTGTCATCGATCATAATATAATTTAATATTACATAGCCTACGACTAATAGCACTGTATGTCTGTAACGTGCGATTCTTCGCAGTGCTACGGAAAGTAGCCTACATTACTTTGAGAGAAGCCCCAAGATATATTACGTAGGTGCTAGAAAATTATATTTCTGTATAATATTAAATTTAGTCTTTATCTGAACGGAACGCTTTTATCGGTCGTTATAATAGTTTTGTGGGTTTAACTTGAATAAATCCGTATTAATTTTATAAATATATGTTACAAAAAAATCGGTATAATATTAATTATTTTTCAATGCAAAATCGCTGAAATAGTGATATTTTTATCGATACAATCTTACAACTATACAAGGCTATAACATAAGACTCGTAGACTTCCTAGTGGCGCAATTATAATTTATAATTTAAAAATAAAAAGGGCTTCTAAATAATTTAGACACTATTGACACGAATTGACAAGGCAAAACGTTTACCTAATTTTACTTAATGTTGTTATAACGTCTATAATTATAGGTGGGTACCAGGTAAAATGTTCCTATAGTACCTAAACGGTTTATTTTATACTTCAGATCTAGAATATTATATACAAACTATTATTTTCATATGACATAGGTAATATGACGTTTAAATTAAACATTTGTTTAATATTAAGATTGAACGCAAGCCCCTCCTCCAAGATTTATGGGATATTTGCGCCACTGCTATAATAGTTGAATTATAATGATATAATAAAACTGTCAACGACGCCGTCTCTGCACATTATACGCAAATACTAATAGCAATAATTTTGCATTAGTATAAATAGTAGCTTAACTGAATATAGACGACGGACATCAGGCATTGGCGTCTTCTCAGTAATAGCAGCTTATATATTTTTACATCTAAAAAACTTTTAAATACTGACAATATCTCCGCCCAGAATTGATACCAGCGACCATGAGTCGAGCATAATTTATAATTTAATTTTTGTCCATCCGATATTATGTCGAGTATTGTGATTTTCATACTATAATAATGTATAAAATATGATAATATATTTAAAAATATTAAAAAATATGTGGCCGAATAATAGCATAATATATGATATTGATATTATGGTTACTAATCAAAATGTATCCTATATTATTTGATTTAAAAGTCTATTAATCCGTAGATAAATTATAGTAAATTTACGTCTTCAAACAACTATGCTCAAAAAGTATTTTAAAAATGATGGAAACATTTAACATTATCATAGAATGAGATCAACCCAGTTAATTTTATTTTTTTGTGGATCTAGTTTCCTAAATTTAACCTTCGACAATTTCAATGATGAGAATATGTGATTTCTTTAACACAACATAACTAATAATAGCTTAACTAGTGGAGAAATGTATAGAATATATTATATACCCTAGGACTTAGACAGCAGTCAGAAACGAATGAAATATCTTTTCAGTATACATAAACCGCGATAAAATAGCGCATTCAATAATTTTTATATAATTATTAGTATATGAACGATGATAATTTTTAAACGTGTTAGTCATACTAAGCGTATAATATAAATACCCACGATAACACAATATATGTTTTGCACGTTATATCTTATGTAAATCGATTAATCGGAGTTTTCATCCTTCGGATATTTTTATGTGATCGGCTGGGAGTTTGACTTTGACGCCTTAATTTGTTTTTTTTTTAAATTTATAATACGACAGCGGTCGGACGCGCCAGACACTACAGATTTCTGCGAATTACGCGTTATTTTTAATGTGGTAAAAAATTACACCACGCGATTTTAATAATAATATTGTACATTAGTCGTCTCCCTATGTCACAGGCTGTTCGCGAGCGGGATTATCGGCTCTCGCGAGGCTGTATATACACAACATTCCGTCGCAGACGCAATCATTCTCTAACCCTCCCCCCCCCCCCCCCAAACCTCGTGGTGAAGATATTACCAACTTGGAACTCGGCCACGTCGTATATATACAATATATATATATGTATATTTATATCGGAACTGCCCTGTGCGCGCCGTCCCGTCCTTTTTTATTTCTGTTGTGTATTTTATTTTTTCGCCTATTTTCGTATCGCGCCGCTTTGTTTCGCCCCTCGGCCACTCGAAATGCGTCTGTGGCAATTATTGTCGTCGTTAAATAATGCGACTTTCATGCGCGAACGATGCCGTCGGGCGTGACACTCTTAAATAATATATAATATCATATATTATACGCAAATGTACATTTCGTACATAACACATACGCATATTATTATTATAATATCGTCCGGACGGCGGCGGGTGCCAAGAAAATGCCTACACATCGTATGATATATATTTATATGTAAATCCGTTGACGGTAATAATTTTTCAATACTTACCAGTGGACCGCGCACGAGTCGGTCGTCGACAAGACGTGCATTTATCGCACGTACTCAATGTTTCGAAGTATATAATATAATATAATATGTATTATATTATATTAGTATAATTTAATATTACACGCAACGTTCGCTTACCTAAAACAAAATAAAAACAAAAAGTGGTCATTAGTCAGTGTCGTTTGATTCGATCGATCGATCGGTGCGTACGCACATGTATTTATGGAGTCGAGAACAAAATGTTATTCGTATTATAATATATAGCATGTTTATGGGCGACGTTACGAACATATAATATATGTATAATCACACCCATTATGTAAAAAGGTACAAACTATAATGCCGTTATAGGTAGCGTTATAGGTGTTATAGGATTCATGGACAACTATATGTAGGTATAACTACTGTATGTGTATCCGGCGTTTTATAATTTGATTGTACGCAAAGTTTGCAGCCAGCGCGGTATGGAGAAGGTGGTGTATATGAGGTATATTTATAGACGCGCGTGCGGTGTATCAGTGGGAACGACTGTTTTAGAAACAAAGCGAGTTCATAAAAGGACAAGTCACCGTGATGCAGAAGGAAAAGGTCCCTTTATTCCAAGGGTTGCTGCAGCTCGCGACACCCCTCGGAGAGAAATTGTTCTCATAAATCTCGAGCTCGGTTAGACTATAACCTTAGTACCTATATATATATATAAATATAAGTATATGTGTTAGTGTGTGTGTGTGTGTGTATGCGTTATAGGTCGGAGAAAAGGAAAAGTAGAGGAAAAAAGCGTGGGACGCATAAAAAAAAAAAGGAACGGATGTCTCGGAGACACTCCCAGATGTCATTGTTATTTATCCAGTCGCTAGCGCGAGCGTATTATAGCAGTATCCTCTCAATACATCTCTGTCGAGTCTTACACGGAAAAATGCACCCATACGATATAATAATAATAATAATATATTATATTATAATTTATAGTATGATATTATTTACTATGGAAATGATGTACCGTACACGCCGTCGAGTGTGTGTGAGCGCGATTCGCTACATCGATATTACCACACGATACATATTATACCATACGTTCCAATATAATATGATAATATTATGTTATAATATTGTAAGAACGAGCGGTTCGGACCGAATACGCGTTTACCAGGCCGCCGACGGCGTTATGCGCGTTCGTGACGCGGTACTACGATTTTTATGTTTATATAAATAATTTTAAATCTGTTTTATCGAGTACGACGACGGTTTTGTTCGCGCGCGACACTATTATAATATTATGTTCACATATATATATATATATGCGCGCGGTTTCGGATGTTTTACAAGGCCGTTAAGGATCGTTAGAGGCGTGTCCTGGCACGATGCGTATATACGCGCGACACCATTAAAAAGCGCTCTGCGCGCGTAAATAAATAAATATATATATATATGTATAAATGTGTGCATATAATATAATAATAATAATTAATTAAATCTATATCGGGTCGTTTTCGCTGCGTTCGGGCTATTAAGTCGTCTAGAGCAGGCGAACCGCCGCCGCGTGTACACTTGGCGAATTGGTGATATGCCCATATTATTGTTGCGCGCGCACACATAAACACACACACGCACACACACACCGCCGTGCACAGTAGTCGCTCGCGTTTCTCGTACGAGGGGGAAACGACTCGTCGGTCCGGCCATAAAAGAGTACATTCTCTGCGTATTATTCTCTGGATATTATTCTCTTCCTATCTATATATATGCGTTTATACGTATACGTCCGTGTATGTATAAATATATATTACACACATATACTGCAGTCGCACGCGGACCAGCAGTATAAAATATATATGTATATCGCGGCGAATATTCCGGTGACATTTCTCTAGTAGAGGACGCGCGTTTAAAATTTATATTATCTTTCTCTCTCTCTCCGTAAATACCAAGAGAGTGTGTGTTTTTTGCACCACCACCCCCCGCTCTTGCAGTCGTGTGTATTCTCAGCAGTTGGCCATGTTCTCCGGCGGCGCTCCCGAGAGGAAACGCGATTTTCAGCTATATTTCCGAGGCGCCAATGGACTTCCGATGGGATCGAGATAATATAACGGCCCGACGATGTTTATATGCACTCGCGATATAAACGTCACGACGCGTTTAGGAAGCGCCGCCGGAGAGATACGACGGTTTTCGTCGTGACGCCACGGAAGTACATTATGTACAAGTGTGTGTGTGTACACGTGTGTTGTATGGATATTGCTTGTCGCTACACGACGACGACGTTCAGATATACAAAGAGTTTTTGTCGTTACACATAAAATATATCGTTTCTGTAAACATACATACATACATAAATAGACTGCACACACATTGGTTGTATTCACATAATATAACGTTGCAGTGCATTCCTCCTCCTACTAAAAATTGGATCCATTCGACGACTTAATTCGTGCGTTAATAATGCGAAAAATTCAAATGGTGAAAAACGCGTACAGGATTGCTGCATTCCGATCGCGTGAATTGATTTGGCGTTTTACAGAATGAACTCGACAGCAGTCCGTCGAGCATAATAGTAATAGAAAAAAACCAGACAGCGGTGAAATTTGACTTTGTGACCACGAGACTCGACGTATAAGTATAATATTATACGACTCGACGAAGAGATTATGTGTATTTTTATAAAAAAAAAAAAATAGTTGATGAGCCCGAACGTTGCGTTAAAAAAAGTCAACTAGAAAAACCTCCGCTACCCCGTTAGTCGTATACATAATACGCTATATCGTCGTACATATTTATATTATATTATATTTTATTATATTTCATACTCGTTTTCTTTTAATAAACATCGTCCCGGACGTCTTTCGTGCGTATTTCCGACAGATATACATTACATACGGTATTATAAATGCACGAGGAAAAAAATATAATTTCTCGTTTCCTCCTATAATACCGTGTATATGCGTGCGCGCGCAGTCGTCGGGATATATTATTATAAAAGTAGGCACTCGGCGTACGGACAAAATGTCGTTATTTACGGGGGCCGCGTGTAAACGATTAAGGAAGCTCCTTATTCTTAAGTCCGAGGCGCATATATAACGACCTATACATTTTATATTATGCGTGAGCAAGTACGCATATTGCGTATACGTTTTGAGTGATTTACGGCGCACATAAATCTCGGGACGGCGAGTCATTAAACCGTCGTTTACCATATTAAAAATACGATTTATATACAAGCCGAGAGGCAGCGGTGCAGCGTCGTTTCCGCGGGAGTGCTGCTGCACTGTGTAAGTGCTCGGACAACGAGGTGACCGAAAGGATTTTTCTAAACGGCCGTGGGAGTGATGAGAGACTTAACCCAACCTCCCTTAAAACAACGATGCGCCACGTCTGAAATAATCTAATAACTAATTTACTAATAAGCGAGCAATAACCAAGATACAATATAATATAATATTTAAATATAAGTGTTATTCGTAATATTATTATATTATTATATTATTATATTACCTATTATATCGTTTTATTATACGTCATCGATTGTGTTCTACAATATATATACAGCGCATTTCGTTATTACCGGGACACGCCTAGGCCGCGACGATATAATCGTTTAAAACGATTACGATTGTTGTTAATATTATTCCCCACTTGTATAAAAGCGCAGTATAATCTATTAGGCCGAGCGGTGGTTCACGCCGAAAAACTACGAGAGCTCTATCCCATAGCCGTCGGGAAAATAATATTATAATATTATGGACATTCCGCCGCCGTCGCCGACCGACCGACCACTCCGGTCGTATATGTATGATGATAATAATAATAATAATATGCGATTACCGAAGATCCATATATACGCACACACACGCCATCCGCACGAAGTTATAATAATTTATGATATTATTGTACACGGATCCGTCGTATACATCGGAGTAGGAGTGTGTCTGGAAGTGGGATAAATTGGTAAATCACGTTCGCGTGCGTATTTGGTGCGCACCACCGTGCACGGAAATTAATAATATTTAAAATAAAAAAAAAAAAACTTAATTAGTGAGCAGCGGCGTCGACGATCGCGCGTGAGACGAAATCAATTTTTTTTTTATCCGAACGATTCCCGTACGGATACGCGTAGTACGACTCGCGCGTATTAGCTGGTACCCCGACTATACACAGTACGTGTATCACGCCTCCGAGGATAAAAAATTCTATACCTACGCCTGCAATCGTTGCCGCCGGTCGGCACGGACGCGTGATTTTTAAAAGATATAACGACGACGTTTGTACGATCATACGTGATTTGTACGACCACGAGTCATCATACCGCCGATTAATAACGGAACGTCGACTCGTACCTATTATTCGATAAAAAAAAAAAAAAAAAGCCACCCACCTAGAAGGCATATTATACTACAATAATAATAATATATCGGAATACAACAACAATGAATATATACTGCTGCGGAGATCCGCGTCGAGACGTTACGCGCCGTTTGCGGGAATGAATTATTATTATGAGCGGCGGTCGTCCGTCGTTATGTCGAAACTCCTCGGGTGCTGCAGCACATGAATCAAAACGATTAAATCGTTTGTTAATTTGTCGGCGAAAAAAAATAATCTCCCCGCCGTCGACGTGGAAGACTTGTGCGTATTATATAATAGTACAATTATAATATAGCTTTATCTATATATTAGGTATAGGTACGTACGTCTATAACGGTCTCGTTGGGTTTTCGGAATTAATAAAATATCTATGCGCGCGCGTTATAATAATAAATTATGATCATGGCATTCGGGTGGTCTGGCCATGTCGTCACGGACTCTGCAATTTGCGATATTAAATGTATTAAATGTGTATTATCGTCACTGCTGCAACGCACTATATAAGTACTGTCTCAGTTATTCGGTGAATTCGCGGTATAAATGCGTATACGTGCGGACATGCGGTCACGATGTATATGGAAGCGGTAACGCCACTGCAGCAATAACGCGTCCACCCCCGGTCGGAGGGTCGTCGTCGTCGGGGCGGGGGTGCAGTGCTGCGACTTTGGCCACCGCCGCGGCAAAAACGGCCGTTGCAGCCCCCGTAAATTCGGGTCCGAGTTTAATTTCGCTAATAGACCGCCTCCTCGAAGACGTCTTCACCCCCTTCCCACACACCATTTTGAATATATATTGCACAGTGCGATATTATACACGCGACTATACCATATAAGACTCGTTTATCTCGCTCCGGGCTGTTTGGGGCATACCCTACGTCTAATATACGCGTAGTCATATCGGGCGTTCGGATTTACGACATGCGAAATTCCCGCGACGTCCCCGCGATATATAATAATATTACGTCTGACCCCTCGTCCGGTTGAGTTACTGTTTTTAATATGCCGGCAAGTGCAGCAGCAACACCAATACACGCGTATGTAGTGTGCGAATAAGATCGTCGCCGCCGCCGCCGCTGCAGCAGCAGCATAATATACTATAATATAATACACGTAAAGTCGTAGACGTTAATACATTATATCTGTGCGTACAAAGTGCATAGTAATAATATAATAGAGGCCACCTCGTTCTTAATCAAGTCGGAATTTCGACGCGGAGTATACAACGAGGAACGGCCAGGTCAGCTGGGCTTGACGCGACCCACAGCCCAGATAAAATCTGTCTCGACTATACATCCCATTTTCCGCCCAGCGACCATATTATTATAATATCATACCATATCGTGTCAAAACACGTCCCAGAGGTGTCTCGCGTTATCCACATTTAAAAATATGAGACCACTGCTTGTGCGAAAATCGCAATAAAAATAATAAATATCAAATTTCCTATGGTGGTACCTAATTGGTTACACAATTCTCCTTTAAACGTGGAATAATTTTATTTGAATTAGTAACACGTACCTAATAACTATGAATTTGAGCGTTAAAAAATATATAAAACAAAATCAAATTAAACCAATGCAATTGTCACATCAATGGTTTTTCACTTTACTTATTCATAAATCATATTATATATTTATATCGCATTTATATATTGTTACAACTCACATGTACAAATATGAGTGCCATATCGCGGTTGTACCTACACTAGTTCCTGTATTAAACATACAAGATTGTCGCAAGCGTAGGTACGAGCGGCGCCGTGACACACCATAATGACGTGATTAACAGTCTGACTTATAGTCAAATTATGCAAATGTTTTATGCGCATAATTTTACGTTAATCTATATAATATGTAGGTTGGTAGGTAGGGTTAGGTAGGTATACATACGCCGTGGGCACAAAGCGATACGAGAGCCCTTCAATGAAACGATAATATTGTGTGCCGCCGTATTAAAAAAAAACAGAAAACGATAAAAAAATTAGATTGTAAAACAATTAAACAAATTGCAGCGGGTACCAGCTATATAAATATGTAATATGTATTAGGCCACGGTAAAACGCTTAAACACTGGCAAACGAATCCCGCAGAGTGGACACAATATGCGTAATGGTATATAGGAGGTGCAATATCGTAGGGCCGATATAATATGGTTGATATAATATTATTATATATACCTACTACCATTGATTATAAATTTTAGTATTTATAATCAATGCTACTACCAACGAATAAAACTTAGGACGACTATTAACACATCGCCTTCGCAGTGTTTTCGACGTTATTGTGCAACATAAAGAAAATAATTAAAATGGTCCGCGGATGCCCGACCGGGTCTCGGTCGCGACGTCGTGGTACATAATATTATATTCGGTTATACTAATTGGTATTTAAAACGTGTAATAAATTCATTCGAAACACACGTGTCCGAAACGTCCTCGGATAGTCAACGCGCGGTTTAAAATATATCGTTTATATATATATATTTAATAATGTAATATACGTACCTATGTATAAAGTTGTGCGCATCGAAAAATAATCGAAATACCTATGCGTGTATACGCGTTTTATTTATTGCTCGCGTCAAAAGATGGGGCACATTAAAGGTTACTATTTATATTATACTGAAATTAAATGTGATTTAGGATCGGTCACTCGCGGACTATATAGATTTTCGTACACGTATTATATATTATTTTCAAGTGTGATTGTGCGTGTGGGAGTGTTTGTTGATGATTTTTTTTAAATAAACATATATTATTACCTATATTATGTATTTGACAAATCGTTAGAAAACAAACATGCGCGCTGTAATGTTAACTCATCGTTTATGATTGTGTAACGAATTAGATACACAACAATAATATTATAATAGTACGACGAATGTATGTGTTGAGTTTATAGGTAGGTATACAATGTGTAGATAATAATATTACGTACACGTTTTAGTTTTCGTGTTTCCTTGGTGGTGGTCTACCCGATTTTCATCTGTACAGTCCGCGCACGAACGCGACTCGAAGATAAACGCTATACGTTCGTTTTCAACACGTTTATATTGTTATAATATACCTATGCGTTCAGTGTGTAAAATTTATTCACGATTGTAATGATTATTATAACGACGCCCGCGCCGCCGCGAACGTATAATTGAAAAATATGTTCGAGCCAAAAAACGCGTTCGATCGTTGATGTATATTGTATTATACACCATGAATAGCATTGATTTATGGTGTTGGGTAAATCGTAGGTACCTACCAATGCAATATGTCGCGGAAAAAACTAGTTAACGTATTCAAATGTAAAAAACGCGAAATTTAAATCTATGCGCGGAATACCTATTATGCGTATTGGTTAAATTGTACCTATACGTTGAATATATTAGTAGGCACCTATAATATATGCATATAATAAGTTATCGAAGTGATGATATAAAGTGGAATTATCAGCTGTACCCACGCTCGAATCGCCAAAAGGAGAAACTCATAGATCTCGAACGCGCGTGTAATGCACGTGCGGTAATCGTAGAAAACTGGTTTAAAAACAAACGTAAAATTGCATTAGAAAAATTGTTTAATTGCCAATATTTTACTATCCGACGATCGTAATAACATGATTTATTGAGACTTAATAGGTGTACAGCTGTTTACCGCGTTTCTACAGGTTATAAGTGGTACCTATACTGTATAGGCGCAAACGTTTCCGAAAAAAAGCTCATTATTTTTACACTGTATTATCTAAACACCTATAAATTGTGGTAGTAGTCGAACACGGCGACTGTTCGATAATATAATACATTGAGCAGCTGCAGTGTGTATCGTCGTCTCTCACGGCATCGGCATCGCTGCCTACTCGACATATCGTATCGCGCGTACTTGTATAATACTACAAAATTATTATTATTATGCGTTATACAACGCGATTTTCCCTTAGGTTTTCGAGATCGGACATTAAGCAGACAATGTACATCTGTGCGACGCGCGCGCTGTATGGATAACATAGGTGCCTCCTATATGTACATATACTGCACCGATACGAGTCGGTACGGGTGAGACGACGATCGAGCGCGGTCGATTGTCGGTCGGTCGGCCACTTAAAAAATCGTTCAAGTGGTTGAAAAATGTATTTTTTCGAAAAACACACACGGCAGTGTACAGATATGCACACGCACATATACACACACACACACACACACACACACACAGACGTATATTATATAGGAGACTCGCGCGCGTATAATAATATCTACAATGTAACCTTGGAGACCCGGCAACTCCGACACGTTGCCTGTTTGCCGTCGCCGCGCCGCATAGATGTATATATACGATAAAAATAAAGACTAATGTCTGCGCCGGCCCGGAGAGAACTCGGAATGAAATTTGTATAGGCGGGATGGGCGGGTTATAAGCCAGTGAGATCGGGTTTGTGTGTTATATTTATATATATATATATATGTATGTGTGTGTGTGTGAGAGAGAGAGAGAGAGAGTGCGTGTGTGCGTGTGTGAGTGCGCGTTTCCCTCTCTCAAGGTTTCTTTTACTTATTTTCGTTTTTTTTTTTTTTATTTATATTTTTTTATTAAATGTCACGGGCTATAAAACGTAATAAATCAACGGCCGATGTGACAACGGTTATAACGTATTGCCGTGGAAACACACAAGTACACCAACTCTAACATACATATATAAATATATATATATATAATATGTTATATACCTATATATGCATACATACATACATAAAATATATAAACATAATATATATCCTCTTTACTTATATATTATATATGAACAGTATAGGCGGCCAAATTTATATGTTTTACGTACGCATTATGTACGACGTGGAAGTATAAGCGCGGATATCGTGGTAGGTACCTTACCTATATGTGTGCATTATAGAAAGCCCGGAGGTGGATGTGGGGAACGGGCACGAGAAAAGGACATAATTCAATATTAAAATTTGTTCTTTTTTCTTTTTTTTTTTAATAAATGTAAAATTATTCTCCACGTTCCATACCAAGTAGCCAGTGCCCACGTGCGAAGACATACATATTCGTGTACACGTATTTTATCCTATTCCTATATAATAATATGACACATACCTACTATAGGTACGTGTATATTATTCGTATATAATATAGTATTATACATACTGTGTACATACATTATGCGTATATTTCAAAGTCGACATTCTCGATGTCTAACCGCGTTTGTGATATTATTATATGCCTCACCCGAACGGTAACACATTTGCAAAGCCGTTGAAACGATTTTATTTGAATAACATTCCTATTCTTTTTTTTTCTTGTAAGTATATATTATATAGGTACACAGAACGTTAACGTTAAAAACACTTGTATACACTACCACGACTCTTGTATAATATACGTTTGATATTATTTTTTTTTACACATTTTTGATACCCATTTATATTTACGGGTAGATATAATATATTATATAGTTAGTAGGTATACGTAAATGCCTTTGAGACCTTAGAATCGCGTCCACCAGGTTGAAAAACACTGTCTTATATAGACAATAGTTATTTTATACGCGTCTTAAGACATATTGGTACCAATATATTATTAAGACATAATATTACCATTAGTAATTAATAATAATCTATAAAAAAAATCATATATACAGAAGCAAATAAAAAATTGTCAACACATAAGTGTAATAATCCGTGTTACATCTTATATGGCCTTGCAGTGAAAGCCGAACTGTTTTCCCTCAGTTCATATTCAAAGGTGGCCGTAGAATTAACAGCAGGAATGATTGGCCATCTACTGAGGCATATACCTACTCGAAGAATAAATCGATTTATCTTTGCAGTGGTAACATATAATAATAATTAATTATATAATATAATATAATATGTACCTATACCTACCCCAAAATTCTGAAAACAAAATATTCGGTTATGCGGTTGGCTAACCGTATATAGGTACTAACTATATACTTACACGATAATATATTATATTTTTTATGCTTTTATGTGAAACGTGCTAACAGTTTTTATACTTTTGCGGTTTTTTTTTTTGTTTCAAAAACACTAAAACAACACGAAATATACGACCCACCTATCACTTTTCGGTAGGATATATTATATGAGACCACGCGCGCGCGTTGATAAGTAGCGGACCCGAAATAGGATGTATATAGGTCCTAAATGTGCGTGTGAGCTCGAATATATATATATCACGTCGCGGTCTAATCCAGAATACGTGTTAAGTGCGTGGTTTACGATCCGGTTGAAAGGGGGCGCTTTCTCCCCTTTTCCGTATATACATATATATATATACCTACGTACACGCACACGCACAAATACAAATAACTATATTATACGTTATTTATGTGTGTGTGTGTGTGTGTGTTATGCCAGCACGTATATATTATTATATATTACTATATATTATGACGTGTACAATTTAGGATTCCGGAGGACTTTGCTGCCGCAGGACCGCCACGCGTGAGAAGGATGCGCAAGGACGTAAGATCGGGAGCGGGACGCACGCCGGGACCAGGACCAGCGCGCCCTGTATACACGTGCAGGGGGACGAGGGACCTGCGCAGGCAGCCGGATCCAATAACGCAGCCGTTGTTTACGATCGAATTGCTCAATTCCTCAATTTCGGGATCCCGCAGGAGCGGCTTACACGGGAGCCGCACGCACGCACCCCGGGGCCGTCCGCGCCGGGGGACCAGTAAAACACATATATAAAATACGCTCGAAACGCGGTCCCGGTGCACTGTTGCTGCAACCGGCGTTGCAGCGAGCCTGCTGCAGACAGCGCGAGCGGGGAGACAGGAAGACGGTTGTAATCTTCCGGGCCCATAAATCCGGTATATAAACGCACATTAATACCGGTTACTATACATAGGTACTGTATTATACATACCACATTATATAGGTATATATATATTATATGTATTTGATATCATATAGAAGCAGCGCAGCTTCCTGTTCATATATATATATATATATTTATTTACGTCCCGTGTGCGGCCTTTTAGTCATATGGTCATATAGTTTTTTTTATCATATTATATTATGTATATGCATGTTTTCCTTTAAAAAAATTTTAAAAATCCACGCAATCGTCAACACGTCACGTGTGATACGAATCCTATACATACACCGATCCTGCACGTTATTTTCTCACAAAATGTGTGCGCGTTTATTTATATATATAATATTAAATATATACCTATATCATCATGTACCGCTGCCGCGATGGAACATTATTACTATGCACACATACGTACTGGTATACTCAGTGGAAAAAACACTGCACCGTGCCGAGAGAGTAAAAACGAGAAGAATATTAATAACGCGACCCGACGAAAAAATATACACGTTCGTTTTAACGCACATTAAAAAGAGAAAAAAACCTTAAACAAAAAATAATAATAATATAATGACGATATTATTATGATGTCCGTCGAGATATTACACGCAGGCGATGTACGTATAATTATAAATTTAACCGAGATCGTACCTATATAATGTCATCATTTGTTGCCGGGTTTTAAGTGTATACTTAAATACATTTTTTAAGCATTGCAGGATACTAGGTATAATGATTCTATTTCGTCTTGTTTACGTTCCCATATTGAATAAACTATTATATTATTATATACCTAAGACAATAATTATTGTTATTAAACATATTATATATTATGCGTGTGCCCGTACTGCCGAGGCGTATGGTCAACCAGCTACGGCTGTATAATTATTATTTATTACCACGAATCGTCAAAGAGCTATCGCCGTTAAAAAGTCGATGTAAATAGTTTTAACTAAATATAATGTATCTATTGCAGGAAATTATTTTTGATGGGTTTTTTTTAAATTATGCATAATAATATATTATTCTTTGGGAACCCTTCGTATATTTTGAAGTGGGTGCCGCGTAACGCGTGCAGCAGTACATCTATAATCATTTCGGGATAACCGATTGAAAACCTTTTTGTATTTTTCGATCGTGACCACCTGTATACAAGTCACACACATGATATTATCATTTATAACATTGTATATTATTCGTTTATTTGTATTCGACGTGCGGACGACGAAAACTACGATTTTTGTGTTCCGTTCAAGTGAGGTCGACCGGCCACCCGCCGTAGATGTATAATATTATAATATATGTATAATATACCACACCACAGTGCCTACTATAAAAATATAATGTATGGGCACGGCCGAAACTGCAGCTATTTAACACAATGTACCTACTTCAAACTCGTCACGATTGTATTCTGTTATTAGATAATATAATATGTAATATGGTATTAAACTTTATATTTTATAGTAAAAAGTTTATACAGACGGTGTCGCGCGACCCAACCCTCGAAATTTGTCGCCGAAACTCGAGTGTATATTATTTACTGTTTAGGTACCTAAATACGTACGTAGATTTATTAAATTTCTTTAATGAAATCGATAGACGCCGAGCGTATAATACTGCAGCGATCGTAATGATTTTCAATATTGTCCTTAAGCATGCTGATGAGGGAAATAGTACGGTATCAGTGCATTATAGGTACGTGCAAATTTAAATTTTCGAAGACTGACGGCATTCGTATACGGGTTTTGATTTAAAATCGTACCTACGTCTTCAATAAAAAGATAATAATATATTTGAGATAATTGAATAGTATACTATAAGCCTATAATTATGCTTATACATGTATTAATAATATTATCTTGTTATTGTTTTTGTTGTTGTTGTTGTTGGTGTTGTTGGTGTTGTGGTTGTTGTTGTTGTTTTACCTATATTATACTATGTATAGTGTGTACACAGTGACAGTGGTCGTATATAGTCGGCGCGTGAATCGAACGCGCGCGTGGTTGACAGAGTTATGCGACAGACTTTTCCCTTTCCCATTCGAAAACACGCGCACTGCACCCGCACACAACAATAGGCGTGCAACCCTTCTCCCCCGGCGCCTTGGCGTGTATTATGTAAAATAAATCCGCCGACCACGCCGATATAATATGCCATACCTATGTACACAACGCGCTTCGGATAGTGCAGCGCAGTATAACATATTTATGTAGGTATATATTATTATAATATTATATAGGTATATGTTATCCACCAGCACGAACGTCTTTATTTTTCATCTCCTCCAACTCCAGAAAATAACTGTATACACACATAATAATATATGTATATGTATATATAGGTACTGCAACAGCGCAGAGTACCTATACGCGAGTTGTTTTCACTTCCCCCCGTCCTCTTCTCGCATATATAGTTACATATTATTATACAGTATAAATTATTATAATAATAATACAATATATTGTGTATACACGCGTAACGTCGTGCGGTAATGATATATAATATATAGACTTATAGACGCATCATCAGTTCAATAAGACGCTTATTTATACGAACTATTACTTTGGTAAAATTGATTAACTTTGAAAAGTAACTGAAATAAATTAAAAACTGTAATGATTATTATGAAGAAAGAAAATATATCAAAACAAAAAGTATGGACTTAAATCTTTTTTCTTTTATTCTAAAAAATAAATAATTAATATTTTATAGATGGGAATTCAAACTGCAGTTTTCCCCACAACTATATGGCTTACAATCTTTCTCATCATTAGGTATAGCTAACTTTTTCACTGAATCGATTTCAACACTCCTAATCAAATCAAATCATAAAATCAAAATCAATAAAAATGGACTACTACCCTTTTTTCACGGCTGTATCATTCATATGTAACTATAATATAATATATACCTATATCGATGCTGGCTACGCCCCGAAACTCTTTTCCTATCCCCAGAAATTGTATTTGACAAAATTGACAGAGACGAAAAACGACAAAAATTGCCGGACAGTATACGTTTATACCAATAATACGCATATAACACTCATTATAAAATATAATTATAGACAGAACATGACAGGTTGGTGGGGTAGAGCGTTACGGCCAAGAGAATTAATATTAGATAATATAGAAGTATAATAATGTTAACAGCAATCGTATATCGTCGCTACTGCGCATGTGCCCTGTGCTTCGTGAATCGCTACCTGCATGATGCGAACCACACGTAGTTCCGTCTATACAGGTATAAGGTATGTGGTACAACATGTAATATTATAATAATAATGTATACCTACTTACGATAATAATATATGTATCAATAGACACGAATAACACCACCGCCGATATCGCCGAAAAACGGCAGCGGACTACGACGACGACGGTGCAGTCGTCGTATATTATTATTATTATTATTTTGTTTTGGTGGATAAAAAAAAAAAAAAGGTCTCCGTTCGGCCATGATGGAATATATGCAGTCGCGCGCAGCCGGGGACCCGCGTTGTGCGCCAGATGGCGAGGCCATTTTGATTTATGGCCGGCTTTATCGTCATGGCATCCTCTCTCCCCCGCTCCCGCCGCCGGCCCAGTCGCCCGCGACTATTTTTTTTTATATTCATTTAAAAGGCGATATAATTGTGTGTGTGCGCGCGCGCGCGCGTGTACCTATATATATGTATTATATACATACGTGCAACGTTATGTGTACATAGGTAGGTATATACCACGCCGTGCCGTCTTATACCGCAGGGTCATAACGTATAATATATTATGGTCTGATGCGTAAACCGTGTTTTATTGCGTGTCTCCGCGCATCACACAATATGTTTATATACGCGTTTACTACCATTAAAAAAAAAAAAAAATAATAATAATAATCGTCTGTCCATAGGTACCTGCACCACCACCACCACCACCACCACCGTCGCGGTTTAGGTTATAGGTGTATAAATAGGTAACATAAATACCTATACAGGTGTATGCGCTGCGATATCAACGGGCGATTATTAAAAAGAGATTATAATATATTATATATATATTCGACGACAATAACGGCCGCGCGAATGGTTTACGACCAGCCGCACGACGTAATAATGAATAATAAAAATGCAATTAACTACTACATAGGTACTTATACTACGACTATACATGATATGTATAGAATATATGTTACATAATATGACGCGTGTATATATACCGTCCGCCCCGCAGTTATATAGTAGCACTTTCCGTGTATGTGTATATGTGTGAATAGGAGTACCTATATATTTATATGAATATATATTACGGCCATTTACAGGTATACCCTCCCCCCACCTGCGGTAGGTACTAAAGTAAACACTCCGTGGTCACGAGCACACACATTACGAGGCCCGATTTACGGGATTAGTGTTTAGGGTTTTTTTTTTCATATTCTTCTTAATACCCCATAACAACGAAGCGAGAAGACCACCCCCACCTACTTATATATATATAGCTCCTGACCGAATATATAGATATAATATACGTTCACAATAGTCGTATTTGTATAATAATATGTAGGAACACCGTCTTACGCGTTTTATTGGGACACGAAATGAATAAATTGCTGCTATGGCCACGATAAATTAAATATATTTACACAATAAGTATATTATTTTAAAGGTATAGACATTTGCGAGTAAATAACTGAATTGAAAATTATTACTTTTAAAAATATATTTTTATACAGATTACCGTTGCAGACGGATGTATATTAATAACTGTGGAGTGTGTTCATTTCTATGAACGACATGCGCGATAGGTAGGCATAATAATTATGCAGGTATGATAATATGGTAATGAATATTTTTTTAATCCATTTTCCCGCACAATTGTTGTATCACAACGATGTCGTACTGTATATTTTAACCGAGTACCTAATTCAGTTGTTACGTACGTGGAGACCGGAGACACGTGTTTTGAGATTCGCTTTATCTATACCTATATACCATAATATAATGTATATAAGGTAAGACCGAATGAGAATAAAAATTAAATAAATAAAAAAAAACTAGTTTTGCTCCGTCGGCCACGTGTTACCAATAAGAAACAATAAACGGCCAGTGCATTTTTCAATACACTTGTAATCATCGACAAAACAGGTTAAACAATGGTTCCTTTCGACTGGTCGCCGACGACGAGCGTTGCTGCAGATGTAACTACTTTATAATAATAATATATAATTGGAAAGCCATTCGCTGGTCTAAATATTTAATTTTCTAACCGGTTTTCCGAATTTCATACAGTTATCTCCTATATGCAGCGTCCGGGTGTCACCTGACTTGGGATATTTGGTTTTCTGAGGAGCTTCAGTCAAATACAATTTTTAAGCATTGTATTATCATGACCTGAGTGCTGCGTGGCTATAGGTAAAGCAAGTATAACTGACTTGGTTAAACATAAATCGTAAAATCTGAAGACTGATGCTTAATCGACAAATTTGGGTTGGTGGACGCCCTTCTCTAGTCCCCCCCCCCCAACGTAGTATGTGGAAATAATATAATTATACATCACGTCGCCGAGCGCACTGTGACGTGTCGATCAGATCGAACGATTTTTACACGACGGAAAACATATTGTCAACAATATCGAAACGAAATTGATTGGGGAAAAAAATTCTAACACGAGTCGCAAACTATTGCGAATGCTAAACCTTTGACGGGGGCTATCCCGTCCGACTGCACCGCGATGATAATATCCGCGGGTACATGTCCGTACTATTGCCTATACAACGCGCCGTCGTCGCGACCGTATAACCATTACGATGATGATAATAATAATAATAACGACGACGACGATGATGATGATAACATAACGATGAGAATCATGATAACATTAGATACCGGTCTGTGCGGCGGCGGTGGTGTACGCGACACAATATATCGTGTTTTATTGCTTACTTCCGAGCGAGGACGAATACAACAAACGAAAACAAATAAATAAATAAATAGTAATAAAAAGAACCTCTTGACGACGACGATGACGACGACGACGATGAAAACGAGTTGCGTGTTTTCCCGTTTGTCGGTCGTTGTACACGGGAAACGATCGGACGGGAAAAAATAATAATAACAATAATGAAAATAAAAATAAAATGAAACGACAACTCTCGACGTTATCGGCCGTTCCGTTTTCCCGCATTCGTTCGTCCCCCTCCCCACCCGCGACCGCTGCGACAAGACACGCCGAGAGACGCGCCATCTGCACCGACCCGTTCCGCCGTAGTTGCTCGGTCGTCCACCAGATGGCGGCACCGGGTCGGCTCTCGGCTCTCGTCGTCCGCACACTTTGCGGGCGAGTGTCGGACGCGGACGATATAATAATATTATCTACGAGTAAAACACAACATCATAATGATATTATTCGACCGAAATAAAAACCGCAAACACCCGGACTTCGTACGTCATCGATTGACGACGATTTTTCGATCTCGTTGTCGAACTATACACCTTGCCGAGTATTATTAGTGTTATATTATAATATCGTATTATATAGGCGATCGCCGAAGATTTTTCGCTCCATTCGAGCTAGGGCCAGAGACGAGACCGCGAGCTGAGGAGAAGAATACTGTCTACGAGACGGAAATATATTATTTTATGTTACGTCTAAACGATGATTTCGGCTCACGCGCGTGCAAGCGGATCGCCTAGGGGCTTACCTCACCCCCCCCCCCCCCCCCACCATAGCCCCCACATACCCCACAAGCCCCACAACAACAACGCCGACGCTGCCGCGCGGCGATCATCCGATTAATTCCGTCATTAAAATAACAACCGGCCCGCGGTCTCTACCAATTCGTTTGTGCACACCGTGTGTGCATATTACCCATGTGTACGAAACATCGGTATATAGCGACTGGTTTTTATATCGTCTCAGAAGTCGACTTGGATTATAATATTATATACCATCTATACCCATGACGTAAATCGTATCATTATTGTATATTTTTTTCACCAATTTTTACGCGCACGCCGATCACGACCCGCCCCGTTTTATACGACAAACCGTTTACAATATGATATACACAGGTATAATGTTCGAAACGATTTAATAGAATTATTCGTGAAGTAAAACAAAAAAAAAAAACGAAACATCAATAAAAATATATTTAATAGGTAACTACAGTATATTTTATTTGTATGTAGTCGTAATTGTTATGAATTAAAATATATAGTTAACACGTTTTACTATCGCGAACCTCTAAACGAGCTGGAATGATATGTATCGCATAACAGGCGGGATCGTAATATTTATACGGGAAAAACACTTTATTACAATAATTATTATTGCCGTAGTCGTATATTATCATCAACGACGTTAATTAAATCCGAACGGCCTTTTGCATCAACAACGCAACTGTATTATTATGATATTATTATTGTATTATGCGGCACAAACAATATGATATCTGCGGACGAACAAATGTACAACAATACCTAATAATATGATAATATGTCGCAGTAAATAATAATTTCACGAAATCAAATTCTGTGTGAACGCGTGATTCCCTAGCTGCGTTAATACATATTGTAAATATTATTGCGTACGAGCGGGAGATTATATGTCGTAGGGACACTGTACGTTTCATTATGTTAAATAAAAGAGTTTGAAAGTTTTTTCGCGGAGAAAGAAACGGGAAAAGGAAGACAGGATGGAGAACATCTCCGGCGGCCTCGACCTTCGTCCCCGGTGCGGGTCGTTTCCCGTCTTAACGTTATTGCTACTTCGCACAATCCGGGTCGCGTAATAATATAATAAACCGAAACGCGCCCATCAGAACGAACCTTACGATCGAAATTGCGAGTTTTCATCCGATTGTGAGGCGCACTAACCGCCTATTTTGCAATATACGAACGTATATATTTTGTTAGGCGTTTATAGTAAGTTTATATTATATTGTATAGTTCCGGTTCTGGTTACGAGTAGCCGTGTACCTTTAACAACGGTTAAGAAATCATGACAGCAATTATTTAAAACAATACAAATCCGTGCGTAGCTGATTTTTTTTGTCAAACACCTAACATAATTTCTAATAATTATTCGCGTTGTTATTCATACACATAATATTATTATGTAGTATATACCACTCAACCTACCATATCCATACGAATAATACTAACCATACATGTTATATTATATCGGTTTAAAAACGTTTAAGAATTCGGAATACATTTAAAACCGTGTAAATCCGAAGCTGGTTTATTTTTGTTAAATCTAAACACCCCATCACATGATAAATTAACGGTAATATTATTAACGTTGTCAATATCACTTATAATATATCACACTTTACGGCAATAATAATAATAATAATAATATCAACTATAATATATCAGGCGGACAATTAATATATTATAATATTGGTACCGGCATTGCGTAACATAATGATGTAGTGCTGTACAAAATTAGTCGTGGTTTTGGAAAGTCGTCCTATAGTAAATATTGCAGTGTATATCATATATACGTATACCTCCTATTAATAACATATGCCTAACCTATATACGCGCATATTATATATATCTAGTATAGTTTGAAGAGCCCTCGATTAATAAATGTGAATTATTGCCGTGTCTGCGTTTGTTGGCGGTGGCGCTTGTTTAAGTATATGTTTATAATGTACATATATTATTATAATATGTGTGTGTGTGTATATATTGCATATAGTAGGTACATGCACGAGACACGCTTACGCACATGTGTGCGTGTGTGAGTGTGTGTAAAATGGATTGCTCGTTCAAAGTTTTGGCCGTCGGTGTACAGGGGACGACGACGCACGGTGACGGTGTCAACGACAACAATAACCAACAATGGGACGAAAAAAAGAGACTGTGTGCGGTGGTCCACGACCGAATTTTCGTCACCTACGCAGCAGTTCAATACGCGACTATAGTGTCGTGATAATTATGTAATAATATATTATATGATCACGTGCCGCCGATTGGCAAACGGAAATCGGTTGAAAAACGAAAAATTAGATTACATTTTTAAGTACGAAATACCTATTATTATTCATGAATAAGATACAATAATAGGCACCCAAAATGATACATAGATATTATGCCTGCAGCAATACACATACAATATTATATATGAAACGGACGGTGAGCGTAGGAGTGTCGGTAAAATATACCTATGTGATTATCGATAAGACCTATGCCTACACGTGAGTACATAATATTATATCCCTTTATGCTCGATATTTCACATCGATATTTCGGGCCGATCGCGGACCGATGAAATAACAAAATATTAGTATCGGAAAATCGAGAGTGTTAAGCAGCGGTTCGCGTGCCAGTGCGCCGTGTCGGGCGGAAGAGGATTATTATATTCAACCCACCCCTCTACTCTCATCCCCTCGATCGGTGTACTTTGTCGCTGCACAATTGCCGCGTAAATCATAACTCGGGTCGCGCGTTCGCGGCCCCTCTTAATTAGTTCGACACGGGAGAAAGCGTATATAGTATATACCTATATATATGTAATATATTTATAGTAGTAACAACTATAAAGTATAAATAGTCGTATAGAGTCGCGGTCGTGGGGGGGTAGGTTATAGCTGCGTGTGTGTGTGTATATATATATATTGATATTGTCGGTGAGCGGCTAATAGTTTGGAGGGGGTGAAGGGGTAGGTATAGACAGCGCACTCGGACGTTATGACGTTATATATAAGTTGTCGTTAGCGGAGACGATATTCTTAAGCGTTAAACGCGGTCGTCTACGTGTAGATTTCATATAGCATAAGTATATTGTATGCGTTTAATATCATATTCACCTACTTATTATTATGAAATCTTTACGTGATTTACGAATTTCCGCAGTCACCGCGATACGTTTTATGTGTACGGCGACAATAATAATAGCAACATGCGTCGTAAAAAAAAAAAAAAAAACATTATTACAATAATAATATAAATACGGAGACGGCGGGATTTTCGTGCGAGCGGTGCACACCGGTGCTGTGCACTGTGCGTGTGTAGGTGAACGAGAGACGGCGGAATGCATACAGCGTTTTGATTTAGTGGCCCCGGCCCGGAATTTATTGCCCTCGAATTACAATTGCCCGCGGTAAACATATTATATTATGCACACGCGGCGGCGACGATAACCGACGGCGACGAACCATTATTATTATTACGATTATTATTATTATTATTATTATTACGACGACGACGACGAAGATAGGTCGCGAGGTTGCCGAGTGTGACGGCCCCGGACGTTCGTGTCGAAAAATACGTCTCGATGTGTAAATAAGATAAAAACGGCGAAAACACTCTTAATCGAGTATTATTATCGAGAATTTGAAAAACAAAGCTACTGCTGCGCGACCACCGTTTCTCGTATATTAATTTAATACGATGACATTATTATTGTTATATTATATTATGACGTATATAAATGTATAATATAGTTATTATACAATTTACCGCACCGCCGTCGCTTGTTTAACGACGATAGAGGTAGAAATTTGAATTACTAATTTCGTGTCCAGCCCACTGTCGCGCGCAAATATAGGAATTTTATTATTTATATACGTTTTGTCTCTTCCTCCTCGCCCGGCGATAGAGAATGGAAAGTGTCAAGTCGCGTCGTCGTCGCGAGTGCGCGTGTTTTCGATGGTATAATTACACCCGAAGCTATATACCGTACGTCGACGTGGGCGTAACTTATAGGTATATGGTATATGGCTGGTACGATGTATAAATGTTACACCGAAGACCTGCGAAATCTCGTCGACCAAAATATAGTCCACAATAATTATATAAATCATTTTAGAAGTATGCGAGAATAATTTTTTCTTCAAAATACATTATGCGTCATATTATATTATATTATTATTATTAAACACGGTAGGTATAGGGAATACGAACGCGGTTACCGGTAGCTGGCAGCCGGTACACATTATAACAGAGTCGAATAGCATAATATTATATATTATGTATATGTTTGTACATCGCGATACGGTTGGATTTTGTTTAATGAAAAAAAAAAAAAATAATAATAGTGATAAAACCTACAGGCTGATGAATTACACGGACCCCCGGTGAGAGTGCGATTTTGCATAATATTGACCCAAACAAAACGCACGCGGGGCCAGTTCGATTCGCCGGTTTTCGTTTACAACTTTGCCAAAACGTTAGTCGTAAATTTAGATTCTAATGTGTATATAAGACCGCCGCCGGCGTCGGTATGTATGCATATACATAAACTATTTAATATATTTATTTATTCTATTATAATTTATAATTTAATTTTTATCGTCCACGCTTTTTTTCATGGCTAATCTAAAAACGATTTTCATAGTGTATGTTTATTATTATTATTATTATTATTAATAGGTACGTATTATTATTATACGACGACAGCTGCCGCGCAGTGACGAGAGAAAACCCGTTTGACAAATTCTCGGAAAAAAAAAATTAACTGCCACGGAAATTATTAGATTCGTAAAAAACGGCAATAATGCGATAATTTAACGACGTTGCTAAGTAACAGCGGGCACGACTTACGGCGTTTTAATGATACGGTGCAGCCCGTACCCCATTATGGAGCATAAATAGATATATTACCGAAATTATTGTTATATGCACAGATAACTGGGTCGTTATTGTTCGATCAAACTTTACAACGTGTCGAGTTTTGAAAACACGTTTGATTTAGGCCTCAGTCGTGGTTTAAATTGTGGAATTAATTTGTAAACTAGGTACATAATCGTTACCTATAGGTATATATAGGTGCATAATCGGTACCTATAGGTATATCGTATATACAATTAACGGATCGTTTTTTTTACACATTTTCGTGACCACCTAATCATAATATATCCGTCAATTCGGCTACCCGTTTCGAGTAAGTATAATTCTAATCTATCGAAATATGTCATAATAACGACATATCGTTATTATTATGTTTACTGCAGAATATTATGTATATTATATTTTATAATATTATAGCAGTGCCGTAAGCCCTTCCCGCATTCAAAACAAGCTCGCAGACAACCTCGATACCTACGCGCGTTCGACTCTCTTTGATCCTTATCGTCGGTGTTTATTTAAAGTGAAACTGGGCCATGCGTCTATCGTTTCTTTCTGATAAAATGCAGCGGCTCGCGGGCCGGACGCGCGCACGCATACTGTACACGTCCATGTATGTTATTATTATTATTATTATTATTATTATTATTATTATTATTATACATAGGTATATACTATATTATTATTATTATTATTATACATAGGTATATACTATATTATTATTATGTTATAGAACGGTATAGTCGCTGCCGCCGCCGGTGTGTGCGGATATTTTGGCAACGAAAACGGACGTATATGATATTTTATATATACATAACGTATCGGGCGAGCGCGAAAGGGAGGGAAAAAATTCGACAGTGGGTGTAAAAATTGGCACGAGACTATCCGAAAAAGCACCGATCGCTGCACGTGGGGATGTGCGGTACATTGTTTTTACGCGCACAACAATGGACGACCGCGCGGCCGATGTGCTGCAGGAATAGTCGTTTTTCAATATATATATATATATATATATAATATAACGTTACACATATACCTGCGATAAAAAAAAAAAAGGGGGTAGGAAAAAAATCGAAAAATTGCAGGGCGGACTAGATACGCGTTCTGTGCGGTACACGCGATGCGCGTATACGTACTGCTGGTACAGCAGAGGTGTACTACCATGACATATTTAACAAAAAACTACGGACCGCGATTTAGGGGTGGGCAGACCGTCGTCCGCGGTGGGTCCAGGGGGGGGGGGTCAACGCCGACTTATATGTAAATACGTGTACATAATATGTATATGATGCGTACCTATATGTGTGTGTGTGTGTGTGTGTGTACCTACATACCTATATACAAACCGCGCATATATATTATATATATACGAGTAGGTACGGACCGGGCATAAATCAATCGCCGGCACGTCGTCGTACACGCATATATGTAATTTAACGATATATAATATATTATGCTTTGGTATACGATATATCATATAGCGCGAGCGGGGAAACCGAAAAGAATATAATAATGCGGCTTGCGAGGGGGAGGGTTGGGGGGGGGGGGGAGGAAGGAAAAATTTGAAATTAATTAGGTCCGGTGGCGCGGCCGTTGAGGCCACACCCACGCGTGCGGCCGACGTAGGTATACGTATATAATATATATATATAAATATTATATATACAATGCGCATTTATATTATGTATCGTTAAAACGGACGTCGTACCCGCACAGTACAATATAGGTACATAATATTATTATTTTATATACGTGCGCGCTTATATTGTTATATAATGCACATAGACAATAATATAATATTATACTTAGATGTAGATATTATTTGTTCGTTTTAAATGCCAATTACGATGATATATTATAACACAGTACCAAGTGCAGGATATATTATAATGTGCGCGCGCATTATATTATATTGTACGAGTGAGTGACCCCGCCGCGCACCTCCTACCTGTCCCTATAGGTACATACTACGATAACTATACCTACCAGTCGGCAAGCGCGATACATTGTTATAGTAATAGTAATATTATTAGGTATTATTATTTTATCGTATAAAGTAAGTACGTGACGAGTGCCGCCGGCCGAGGAGAAGAAGCGAACGCCCGGCGGTCTACGCGGTGGCGGCGACGACCTGCAGCCTCCGGTGCAACGGTCGTCGGTCACTATTATAATATGTATACGATAGAAAATTCCTGTTAGGAAATACATACCTACGCGGGTGCAGTGTATACAATCGACGCTTGAATTGATGGGACGCGTATGGAGGTATAGATATATTCTATGGAGGATGGCGGACGCATTGAAAGGTAAGTATATAATACAATATTCAGTTTATATATTATATGAAAGGTACCTACAACGATGCATATTTTGTCTTTTTTGGGAACTGAAATCTTAATAGGTCAGCCCCCCCCCCCCCCCCCCCATCTAATCATTGACAATAAATACTTTTTACTGATTCACGTAGAATTGTGCGACCGACGCGTTAACCGCGAATATATTATACACATATATATACAAAACGCCGACAGCGGCGGCCATCGTATTCCGACGCTGCTGCGTCCATATTGCCGCCGCCGCCGCCGCCAATGCACATGTGGTGCACTCGTTAAAACGGCAACGTCGATCATCAGTGCTCGCGCGATGTCCCAACTACTTAAGGGTTATTATTTTTTTCACTAAATTATCGAAACTAGAATCGTCCAACGTGATTATTCTCACATAAATCTTACAGGTAGGTGCTACTGCTATTACCGAGTAATTAAAAAATTTAAAACAGTATATAATATATTGTAAACCGCCCCGGAAGTTTATATAAAATAGATTATACTAAAATATATTATACTCTATTTTATTCTCTGTTCGTAACGTAATAGCTGGTATAATATATAATATCATAGAAGTGCACGCGCCCGATTATCGCGTATACAGAGCATGTACACACTGCACCGCGGGCTGTAACCATTGTTCGATTGTTGCTGGTGTAAATAAAACATATTATTAGGTCCATAAATATTCGAAGTACGACCGCGACGGTATCCAAATTACTATACGGTGGTATTTTAATTTTATCGAGTCCGCGATGCAGCACTGCATGCAGTCTTTCGAGCAACGATTTGAATCTCGTATGTTGACGTATAGAGTATATCATTTTGGAGACCATTAGATATAGAAAAACTATGATTCACGGGTACTTGCCTAATTAGTAATAATTGTATAGTATAGTTTTAATCAAATAAACCGATATGGAGAGGGGGATTATTATATGTTATATGAACTGGTTAAAAATAACACTTTTAAAAATGTTTTACCTTCGTCAATGTGATTTATAATATCGTAGCGTACTTATCCAAACAGCATATTAACACTTACGCATCATTAATATCGGACTTATATATATAGTGTATGAAAAACATTAAAAATTAGACATTATCATTTAATGGTCAAAAACAAATTAAATCAAAATATTACAAGCAGATGATATAATAAAAATGTTTAAGAATTTACAGAAACTGTTGTAAATCAATATAGGTACCTGCAATTAATTTTTATCACAATTATTTTGAATCATTAGGAAACGCACGCCCAAAAACAAGGACAAGTGACCTATACGAAAATAAGTAATTAAATATATATTATACTTGCCACGTATATCTACTCCCTCGCTTAGGTTACGCAATCGATTTTATCACCGAAAACGAAACGCGCGCGTATAACGATTAATTTTAACCGAGACGAGAAACAAACAGAATTACACCTCGTTTACTGGCCATTAAAATTAATTCAACCGTTCTCTCTCTCTTCTCGAATATAGGTGTATTTAGGCGTCGACGGACAAAAGTATGAATTTATCCACATAATATAATGCTGTAATAATTCATAAAATTATATTATTTTTAAAAATATTTTTTTTATAATATTATACGGGCATGTTGGCTATTGCCATAAAATATGTATGGTATAGTTTTTATTTTTTCAAGAACAAGCTCGACACCCTCCGAAAATGATTCACGGCGTGTATTTTAATCTTATAGATTCAGTTGAATGGCAACATTACGAGTAATTTTGTTTTGTTTTTTTTCAATCGGATAATGTGGGACGGACGCCACTGCGTTGTTGCCGTTCATCGCCCTCCATGGTTTTCGGGGGGAGTGGGGAGAGGGCAAACGACAACGTAGCCGCTTGAACCTCTACCGCACGCACTCAACGTCATCGTTTTGGGGTTTGTACATATAATATTATTAATAATAATTGGACTACACTCGCACACACACGCGCATATAAATATATACCTTCACTCGTTAAATATTATATAGGTATTTGAGCGTTCGAGTGGTACTGGGAGGGCTGTATAAGCAGTGGCGCAGATGGGGTGCACCTGCAGAGGCAGTGCACGACATTTCGTCAGTCGCAACGGATAACCATCAGCAATGCGGGGTAATTAAAACACGTGATAAATTTATTCATTATAATTATTATTGTTGGTATAAAGTAATGTAGGGTATTTGTTATTCGGTACGGTCGTATTATACCGTGGTAGCCAATATGTGTGTATTACGCAGCCTTGTAGTAATATTATGCACCACGACTTGCACGAATCTGCCGCAGCCGCGAATGACGTGATGAGTTTTCAGCGAGAATTGATTAAACATAAAAACCAAATGAATTGAGAAAAAATAGTAACGACTCGAAAATAAAATTCTGAAAATCGAAGACGGCATCCTAAATGCGTAGGTATATAATAATTTATAAATGTGTAAAATTATGACGATCATTATCGTGTCTATGTATAGATATATTTGCCGGTATGCCGTGTAGACGTAAACACGCGTCATTTTATTTAATAATAATAAAAATAACGTTCAAATGGCGATTGCGGGTGTCGAATCAATAAGAAAGTTACCTATGGTTAAATCTCATTTCGCGTATAGGTATATATAGTGGTCCACCGTGGTTGCTGCATGACGTGTACAGGGGCTGATCTATATAATAGTATAGATGCAGGATCCTATGCGATATAAAACATAATGTTATATCCTGTGATATTACACACATATATAATAATAAGTTCCTGGATGCCTATTGTATATTCGTAAATGGGTACAACGCGCAACATACAGGTGTAAATTATTATATATTATATAGATATAGACCAATGATGCTCACGTTATTATATACATATAATAGGTACCTACGGGCCGGCGGTCGATTATAGTCATCATAATAAAATATGTATATTATATTATAGCGTACGTATATAATAGGTACACGATGAGCACAACACGTCTATCCGATGACTATACAACTATTGTATATAATATACACGAACGGTTAATCGCACGGCCGCACGCGATATATTTGCCGTTGTTCCCTTCTCCTCCATCCTCTCACACGTCACCAAATGAGCTGCGGTTCGGGGGCCAAAAGTTTTCGCCGACGATCGTTTGCGCTCAGCAAGTAAAATATCGCAAGATGCGCCTATTATATACATTGCGCTTTTCTCCACCGAAACATTTCGTCGGCGGACGATAAAAATTATCATCATGTATCACAATATGGGTGTAAATATAGGTATTTATAATATATTTTATTTATCATTAGTATCATTATATGGGTGCGATATGAAAAATAAAGTAATTTGTTATTTCATGGCTGCAGCAGTTGCAGTCCATCTGCAGACGCAGAGGTACGCGTAACGTAATAAATTATAAAAATAAAAACGTTGTGGACGGGTAGTAATGACGGGTAAAGGTGTTCAAAACGATGGCCGCACCAATAACGACGTGAAACCTATACGGACCGGTATGTTTATATATATATATATAGGCCCTATGGATCGGTGCATAGTATGATGCACTCGTGTACGACTGCATCCCCCCGATGCCGTTCGGGGCATAATAATATACTTATCGCAAACTGTACATAATATATTATGTTTATCATCATTTCACTTTCTGCTCGTTCTTTTCTTCACGCGTTTTCCAACCGAGTGTGTACATGTATATTAAACCGTTTGTATAAAATATAGTCTCTTCTCCCCCCTCCCACCCCTATATCCACGGCGAACGACGACTCAGACTCAGACTCAGTCTCAGACTCAGATTCCGATCGTTACATATACGTATAAATTTTAGCACGAAACAAACACACACGACGACGTAATAATATAATATATTATAATGTACGTTTCGCGACGCGCGTATAGACGTCAGACGGGTGTGAAAACGCTCTAGCGGGCTGCTGGCGGCGACGTACGGAGATTTACACACTGCAACGGCGGCGGCGGTGCGGGCGGCCACCGAAACGCGCCGACGGTTTTATTCAAATGACTTCATTTCAGACGTCTAGCCCGGGTGGTGTAAATTTAAATTAGGCGCCTCGGCTGCATCGTGCGGGGGTCTGCGCGACCGTGTACGGCATATTATATCGTCTTGTGCAACACCGCCGCCGCCGACGTATATCACACAGGACTATTGCACCGCGCGCGTGTACAATAATAATATATAACGCCGACGACGACGACGACGACGATGAGCGAAATTGCTGTATATACTCGATGGACCCGAGACAGTTATGCGTGCGATTTACGCGCGCACATGCGGTGTAATATAATATGCGCGTACTGCACGCGGTTTTCGGTCGGGGCGAAGTATTTCAAAACGGAATTGCGTTTAACGGAACCCGACGCCGCCGCACGCACGAAACGCCGCGCGATTACTCTACATTTCAATTTACGGCCGCCCGGACGCATTTCTGCGAGCGGAATGATATCAGCTCGACTAGGCTGACGCGAATGTCGGCGAACCGCTCGGCGGCTATATGTTAATATAATATTATCGCTCCGTAACGACGACGGAGTGACGACTATGATAATATTATACCTACCGAAAATCGTACGTCCTCCGCGCACACAGAAAAACCTTTGGTCAGCGAGAGAAGGGGGGGGGGGCAATCGAATCCGAAAAACGAACACCAATAAAATACCATAAGTTTGATTTCTTAGCTGCGCCATATATTATGACTTTACGTTATTCTCGAAACTGCCATTTGTAGTTGTATAGGACGTGTGCAGACGGCGAGCCAAAGAAATGATAGTCATTAAAGCACGCATATTAATAATTATTATATTATTCAATACGACGCCCGCCGCGATGTCGCAACAATGTAATATTATTAGGTACGTGTGATGTGTATTGCAGGAGCGGAAAAACTTAAATGAAATCGCCAACAGGCCATGATGATATTAATAGCCGGCGAGGAGAGCTGGTGATGCCGCTGTGATTGATTTTAAATTTCACACGAAAATATTAAATATTATATGTTATACGCCGTTCTCTTAAACACGGTAATTATATTATCGAGAATACGCATAATATTGAATTTTCTACGGTATGGGCGTAGAGTATTTCACGTATATATATGTATGTTTCGAAGCGAAGACGGCGGACAACGAAATTATAATGCAGTAAAAGCCTATATTATGTACACACGTCATCGTATTATAAAAAATCCGAAAACTCCTCTATATGTATGAGCTGCCTCCGTTGTTTTAATAATAATAATAATAGTAATAATAGACACCAACTAAACGATTCCGTAGACGATTTGTTTTTTAACACGTTTCGTTTTCACTCTCCGGGCAACGCAATTTCGGTCCGCGTAGTTATATTATAGTATAGACAGTATATAATAGACAATCGCCAAGGTAATATTGTAATATCATCGTCGGACATATCGTGTGCATTCCGACACACTGATGCACCACGGCGAGGGTAATATTATTATACATCACACTGCACCGGCGACCCCCTAATTAAACGTCTGCGGCGGCGGCGACGGTGTTCCGGCCAACACGTTATCTTATTATTATGATATTGTGTGAGCGTTAAAAAAAATATAAATATATAATATAATTACGGTTTGTCGTTTTCCATAACGCAGAGCGTTCTTCCATGTTATGTATATTATATTACATAAGTACGCGTCGTAACACATTCTTCTATACGGATTAATATCGTACGAATATATTGGTACCACTCTGCAGGTTTATAATATTATAAATACGCCGGCAAAACGGTATTAATTTTTCACCATTATTATTATTATTCCTATATTATAATATGCATGTCGGACGGTCACAAATTGTCTCGATGACTTATCGTCCGGTCGGGACTAAATCAATTTCGAAGATACTCACACACACACACGTAAACACGATCCGTCGCTGCAGTTTCTTCTGCTGCATAAGTCGGAAACGCAGTATAATAAATAGACGGTCGTAATGAATGGCGAAAACCGGGAGGTCTTGTCACCGCAAGACCAGTTTTCTACTTTCATAATATTATAAATTACCGGCCGGCAAATGACTTATGGCCTCAAAACGGCCCGCGCGTCTTTGTACCCCGAGCACATATATATATATATATATATATATCATACACACGCGTGCACCGGCGTCGCGTGGGCGTTCGAAAAATGTATATCCTACCAATATTATAAATAATATAATATAGGTAACCTACTCGCATGAATAAAACGTCCGCGGTACGTCCGATTATAATACGAAGACGACGGTGTGTGCAAACAACTGCATAATAATAATATCCGAAAAGTTTTGGACTTTAGAGTATGTTTACAGTTTGGCGTTTTTTTTTTTTTCTTTAAATGATATCGCGTACATCGGATACCTATAATTTGTATATCTGGCGTGTAACTATAGTAAATCAAACGCGTATTTCGTGTACACGGTCAAATATATTATAATATCATATTATGGACTACATTAAACCACAGAGAGTTTTGAATCTTTGAGTATGCGTTACGCGCTCGCGATCGTTGGTTATCATTATAATCGTTCGACCGTGGCGACTCCCATGTTGGCGAGTCGTTATTTATTCACGTCCCATCACATAATATTCTACGCGTACGATATACCACCCAGGCGACGATCAATCTCTCGGAGGCGCGCGCGTCACACGTGCAATTTTTTCCAATGTCCACTCGGCCCGGATTTCGAATTTTACCGACCATCGTTGCGTTGTATCGGCTTTTGATATTAATATGATCGCTACAGCACTGCTCACCTACTAATTATTATAATATTATGTATTACAACGAGACTGCCGTTCTAGCGGTCCGGGGCGGCCATTTTCGACGATCGTTAATTAAAACGTTCACCGTATATAGCAGCAGGTATATAGGTACACCAGGTTTGCGATTGATGATTTCGCCTATACCACCCAAACGTCCCAAACGGAGTTCCGCACACAGGGTGCGTGGCCGCGAGTGTGCATAGTATGTGATGGCGAATTATATAAACCCGACGCTCGCGAACAACTGTCGAGAAAACGCTAAAATATAATATACATATATACAAGGTACGTGTCCAGGTGAAAGAGAGAAAAATATCGTTTTTCGGGTGTTTGCGGCGCGCGCGTATAAAGGTGTGCATATTGTGTACGAGTATATACCTACGAAGAAACCGAGTGCCATTATTATTATCGTAAGTTATACACATCGCGCACATATTATATACATACGATGCGTACAAATAGGGGGACGTGGGCGTGCTGCGTGCCATATGCCGGTCGGTCGACTCCTAAGTAAAATAATAATAATAATAAATATGTAATGTATGTTGTATTATTATAGTAGTAGTAAAGGTCGTGTGCAGCAGCAACAGCAGCAGCAGCAGAAGAGCGCTGCGAGACTCGCCGCCGCGTGTAGCCGAAAATTAAGACAAACCCGAGCCGCCGCCGGTGTGGGGGGGGGGGGGGGCGGCAGAGGGGGTCCCATCCGCGCTCGTGTAATTTATTTGTTTCCACGTAAATTATTTCGATGTCTTTGGGACGATAAATCTCCGAAAACCATTGTGTGCGCCTGCCCCGACCGCCGACGTATAATTCTATACCGTGTTATATATATATATACATATAGGTATAGAGTGTGTACCTTTTATATACCTATATACCTATGCGAGTGTACCGTCTCAATTACAATGTCGTAATAATAGTATATGTATAATATTATATTGTTATTATATTATTATTATTGTAATATGCACGGCCGTGCGATTTTACGATGTCCGCCGCGAGTGAATCGATCGTCACTGCAACCAGAGCAGTCGGTGAGATAGTATAATAATTATAATAAAATTACTTTATCGTAAAAACTGGTAGCGAAAAGATTTCGACAATACCGACTAGTGGTAAACGCATCTTAACTATTATTTGTTATGTTCGTAATGGCTTGTATAGACATCGATGATAGTATTATGTTATATTATACAATTATACGTCGATAATAATAATGATATTCGTTTCGATCTGCAAGTCGACTGCTGTTAGTATAGCACGGCGAAGCGTCGTCGACGTGTTGGAAGCGTAATTTTTTCTCTCAAAATTTCGTTCGATGGCCTTATCGCCGTCCCGCGTCACGTACCAAGGGCGTTATATCGTCGAATCGTCAACTACCTATCGGATCGCGCTCGTCATTCTGAAAACGTACCCGGAATACGCGCAGAGTCCTGGCCACACGCGTTTGCATGATATTAAAGTCTCGACGAGGAAAATGTGTCCCGAATTACGTGCGAATATGTAAGTGTACAATAATATCAATATTATAGTCGTCGGCAAAATAATTCCGAAATTAAATCATGTCTGTGTGAACGCGCCTTACGGTAGCTACCGCCGCCGCCGCCGCCGACTCGTCCCGCCATATTATATAATATACCTAATACTTATTATGCTTATATGCATATATATATTTATATATATATATATATACCTACCACACTCGGCTCCCCCTTAATAGACGGCGGCGGCCCACGGTTACCGCCACCGCGGCGATGATGATAATATTATTTTACACCGTCTCCTGTGCTGCAGTGTTGTAAAACACGCGTATATTATGATGATGATGACGACGACGACGACGACGGCGATGTCTCATTTAATAAAAACTAATGCGTTATACATGTCTCGTCGCCGCAGTAAGAATACGGCCGGGTTTCTCTATACATTCGTATATTATGCGCGTGTAAAATATTATATATACTTTCGGAACTCTCGTAGATCCTAATGTCTCGTCTCGCATATGATTATGTCATGTTTTATTCGGTTTTAGTCGAAATGAAAAACTTCCGTTCACGGGGGTGTGCAGGTCGGCGGTAATACGTTTTGGCGAAGAAAATCGTCTCGCGGAATTTTCATCAACTGGTGCAGAAGTAGGAAAAAACCGAAACGCGTGGACTCCGAATGGGAATTAAACCGACTATATGCGCGGTGGTATATAGTTAATAATTAATATATAGCGTAATACGCGGTTATATACCTCAGTGGGGAATTGGGTCAAATATACGTCTTTATCGTTATGTTCTATAGTTAAATATTATTTTAGTAATTATTGTGTATTATTCTTTAGATATTTTTACTTCTTTAAATATTATGTTTTTACGGCCTATATATTGTATTATTATTATTAGTAAATGTACCTACATATTATAACGAGACGTCGCGTGAATGTGCGCTAGGTAAGGATGGTGCGCGTTTGGGATTAGCGTGTGATAATTTGTGTGTCGGATGTCGACTGACTAAATTTGGCCATTACGACGAAGACGACGAAACGGTAGGTATATAAAAAAAATCGTAATCTCTGGAACAGCTAGGGATAGCTCATCCGTAATTCGACGTTGTCGTCGGCCGCGCGGCGCTGCAGCCATGTTTGATACAGCCTACGGCCGACACTGTTAAGTTAAAATGTATAGTATTATCTCTCTCACTCGTTCCTAAGCCACAGCTGCGTTCGAACATCTCGCACGACTACCGTGTACAGAACGGACGAAAAAAAAATAACGAACACACAGACGTGTAGTATTAATCGATTCCGAATTAATTTCCGTCCGCACTGTACATGACCGCATACAATGCGCTTAAACCGAAACTCGTGTAGCCGTGAGTTTATTATATATACAATATATTAATTCAGCCCGTACACACGAAACATCAGCTCAATCGGTCGAGCGGTACGTGATTGGTTTTTACACGCCTCCGTGTTGGCCGAAATTTTATCGAAAGCCTAGGTCCTATTATAGATATTCGTCTCCGAGCGTCTGATTAGGTAAAAAAAAATTCTCAAGCGCATTCGAAACCGATAGTAGGGGTACAACAACTCGCTTTTGTTTCAGGTCACCGGTGCTGCGGATTATACGCGTTTTACCCCTTTTTCGATTCGCACTCTGCGTATAGCTGTTTAGGTACCTATATATATATATTATGCTACACGTACATATATATAGATATAGTGTGTATAGGTGCACGTTTCACTCGCAGTATACGCCGCGGAATACGAACGCGTGTACCGTCGGTCGCGGCGTTTTTTTTATACGTTTCGTTTTAATTTTAATTTTTTATATATACGCGCTCAGTTTCTATATGGACCGGCCGAATGATATACACGAATCCGCTCGTAAACTCGTCAATGTTTCGAGTTTTTTTCCTATTTAAAAAAACATATTTTTAATATATACGTGCGCCACGTTCGTGTGTGTATGTGTGTGTGTGTGTGTGTGTGTGTATATGGTCCCCACAAAAACCAAGGGCGGGCCCGGCCGCGCGTATATGTACGTCGGGCGTCAGATAAATCATGCGACTCGGACGGATAAATTATTCGGTGGTCGTCCTGCGGCCATCCTCGCGTCTTGCGCGCGCTGTGCGCACATATAATACGCGTTTGGTTTTTTTTTTTTATTTTCGTTTTTGTTTTTTATTTTTTTATTCTCAATGACTTCACCATTGCCCCGCCGCTTAATTAAACTCCGTAGATCATGTGTACATATTATATTATTATTATTATACCGTTTGCCCGATGCACGCACACACTCTAGGTACCTATATATATATATATATATATACTATATAGGTAGGTACCTACATTATACGCTCGTTCTCCTCGATATGATTTTCGTACCGATCGAAAACGAGTCTCCACTATAAACCCGATACGAGATAATAATATTATTGTACACATATCGTATTATACATTAAAAATGCGACGATCACTACGTATCGCGCGCATCGGTTCTTCGGTGGGAGGGCTCCGCGCGTAACTCGTGATATAAAATATACTTATAATGACCGCGAACAGATCCGAATCGATCGAGATGTACCTACAACGAACGTCACTATAAATGGACGTTTGGACGAAAAATTGAGAGCAACGTCATTTCATATGCTGTTATAAGACAGATATATATATGTATTTATAAATACATATATATGTATATCATGTGTGTGTGTGGACGAATCGCAAATGTAATTTCTGAAAACGTTCGCGTGTTTTATGTGCATATTAACGACGTTCTGGTACACCAGTATTAAAGTGCCATTTTTGGCACTCTTCCGGGGGTTTATATTTGACCGAAATTCGGAGACAAAACTCTTCGGGTCTATATATATGTGTAGATATGTATATATATATATATCTGTGTTACTGCTGCTGCTGCTGCCACTGCTCCGAGGTTTCTCGCTTATTATAAACGTGTAACTCTGTGTTTCTCCGTAATACTAAGCGCAAATTTCATACAGCCAGTTTTCTTTTAGCACGCTGCACTGCTATATAATATTATATATATATACCCTGAGGCAAAAATGAATTACGATCCGGAATGCCGGAAAGCGACACGGCGCAAGATTAATGTCGTTTTACCATGTATAGTTATAAGGGACAAACGGGCGCGGGTCCCGTCGGAAAAAGCCTGGCCCGCGCCCCGCCTCACCGTGGGTGGGAAGCGAAGTGGTGGCCAGAGGGGGGGGGGTGTCGTTTAAGGGGATGGAGGGGGTGGTTGTAATAATTATTTTAACAGTGAACTCCATTAGCGACTATATAAGGTGCTTGGCGGCGGCGGCGCGGGGGCAGTGACGTTTATCATTTGAAAAATAACCTCCCCTGTATACGCGCATATACGCACACATAAATACAATACGCAGAAACGTATATATATGATGTAATACCACTGCTACTGCTGCTCCTGCAGGAACTCTCCTGCACGCCACCACTATTGCAACGTCCGGGTGGCGACGACCGTCGGCCGGGGCGAAGTACAGGCAATTAAGATCACCGATCTTACAACCACCTTAGAGTTTTTTCCTTCTTCTCCCGCCATCCCACGCTCGACGATTATATAGCGCGCGCGCGCATACTGCTCGTCGTCGACTTATTAAAGGGCCCGTTTGAAAAAAAAAGGTCTTCTTATCGTGCGAGCGCGAAAAAAAAACGCGAAATAAAATTAGAAGGAGAGGTGGAGAAAAAATTAAATCGTTTTAAAAAAAAAAAAAAAAAATAAAGTAAAAGCTCCTTTTGTGTACCCGCGATGATTTACCGCACGGTTTTTATCTGGCCGGCAATAAATCGCGGGCTCCCGCGACGGCCGAGGGAGGGTATATGTAGGAAAAAATTGCACAAGCGCGAACCCCCTTCGCCGGAGCGGCGTGTATGTATTGTATGCGTGTGCGTGTGTGCGTACGTTTTTTATACATAGATATTTATTTTTTCGGAGTTATATGCACTCATATTTTCAATGCGCCTATCGCCTCCTTTTGTGAATACTTTGCTCATTATGTATACACACGAATCCATTACCGGGCATCGTGGTTTGTCTTATCACCACTTCGCCGCGTTTATTCAACGTTTTTTCGGCAATAACTTTCCGAGACGAACCCGCCGCACATACTTATATATATATTATATATCATTTTATATGCACATAATACGGGCAATGTATATACCTATTTAGGTACTGCATCACGTTTCACGGCGGTGTTAATTCCAACAAGTATTCCGCACCGTGAGTATATACCTACTGCTGTGGTATATGTGATGTGTATATAAAATGTATATAAACAAATAATAATATACCAGGTCGCGGCTAAATTACCGTCGTTCTTTTAAATGCACGCGGCGGCACGTGACGATGTCACGTTATGTTTTGGAATTCAAAACTCCGGTGTTTGATCAATTTAATATGTATCATCTAGGTACGAATAATTATATTCGCAGGGGTAAAGCAGTGTGCACATAACTAACGACGTGGTAAAAATTAGATTTAATTTTAATTAACGACGCTGCTATTAATTATTTTGATATCGTGCTTAAGTGTTTTAGTAAAACGGCACGAGTAATTAAAACGAAAACCGGTTGTCATAAAATTCGGTGTTCCTCGTCGTCATGCATGAACAGCGTACGCATATATAGGTACTTACTTAAAACACATAATATACAACACGACATAATATAGTGACGATTACACGCTGAAATGTGTCGTGCCCATAATACGATATATTTGCGCAAATGAGCCGCGTTTGATGCATTATTGTAAGGTGCACATTAACCCCCCCTGCAGCGGAAATGAGCGCAAATGCTTTATGGATATAATTACCTCACGTTCCACACAAAAATTGCTAGAGATCAAATGGCCGCGCGCAATGATGGGGGAGAGAGATACCACGGCGGTGCACGTGTAATAATTATATCGGAGCAAACGTATAGTAATAATAATAATAATGATACACAGTGACCGCCGTACAACATAGGTGGGCATGGGCCTACATAATAAATATAGTTTTGTATAAGTATTATACAGAGCGAGAGAAAACCGGAGGCTGTCGCGCAGGCACCCGACATATACACTCGTCGCGGGTACTATACATGTACGCATACTTATAGGTTTATGTGTATACAGCATGCATTAAACTGTGTATAGTTTCCGGAGAGTTGTGGTCGGATTGCCACGAGCACGCTGTATACACTTTGCTTCAGCGTATAGGTCCATACATCGTACGAGATGTTATATTGCAGTGTCCGCGAGTGTGTGCCGAACAATTTGGCGTAATCTGGGCACAATACCAAAGGGGTCTCTGTCCGCTCATTCCCTCTCTCGCTTTCTCTCTCTCTCTCTCTCTCAAAGTTTCAGTCCATATACAGTGCGAACCGGGACACAAAACGGAGAGAATAAATCACAAGCACCTCGACTTTTCACGTCGCCCGCGAAAAGCATTCCTCGCTCGGTCATATATTTAAGAATCTACCGCACGCGTGTCAGGACGGCTTACGCAAGCGTCATATATGTGTACGTGTTATTACATATATGTAAGACGCGAGCGCGAATATCATGTGTGTGTTGTCTTACGATAGGAAACAATTTTAATTTTTCTCCTTCATATACCTACCTATATATATATATATATATTATGCGATCTTTGTTTTTGTGGCAATAATACTTGTATTTTTTTCACCCCCGGCCCGGGCTGGCGAGCTTTAAACTTTTTCTTCATCCTATATTATATATATATATATATATATGTTGTCCTGAGAGAAATTAGTTTCTGCACACGCACACACGCACAAATGGTCGACCGGAGGGCGGGCCGCGAGGCCATGCATCAAACCCTATATATATCCACGAGGCGCGGAGACTTTTAACCACGCGCGCCATACGCACACACACACACACACACACAGGCTCACACAACCATGGTATAGAGTTGCCGGTTACTGTGGCGGCGAGGGAAGAAAAAACGAACGGTTCTCTTTCTTTCTAATTGAGATGTTACCGGTGATGTATTGCCCAAAGTAATTCTACCACCCCCACCGCGGCCGAATAGAACAAAAACGAGTTTGTAATACAAAAACCATTTACCATTCGACTCTCGCGGATAACACCGTTACAAAACATTATATTATATAATGTTATAGTATTTTAAAATTTGGGAACATTTGCGGCACGAAAAAATAAGCAAAAAATAAAAACAATAACAATTAAAATCATTAGCTGTCCGACCCACTATATCCTTTTACACGTTAAACACCGCGCGCGCCTATGGCCGGTCGACTTAAAAATAAATATAATAATGAGTTACCTATCTACTTAAATACAATATGTATACAATAATAACCACTATTAAAATTTAGAGCCCTCCGAAAACTTGTGACACGTTTTTCAATCCGTATATTACGACAAGGATCTAATTTGCCATTCGGGCATTCTAATTTCCGATTCTAATTATTTTTTTTGTTAAAAAAATCTCACACAGGAAAATATATTTGGCGCGTATAGAACATGTAGTACGTGCGCACTATAATAGTAGTGTACAATATTATTATGAAATCCGATTATTCATTACGCGTTCACCTTGCCGCCGGGATCTCCACATCCTATGCATTGTATATACCTATAGGTATAAATATATATATATATATAATGTATTGTAGACTGCGCGGGGCGAGTGCGCATTAATATAAACGAGTATTAATTTAGTACTCGTTAATTATTATCGCGACCTGACGAATATTATTCTCTCGTGTTTCATATTATGTAGACAGTATAGGCGGTCGACGGTGCCAATATAATACAAACCGTCTCATTAAACGTATAATTTGTAATAGGTAACCATTACATAATTAATGATATATATCGAAGTAATTAGTATATATATTTTTTTTTATCCGAAAATATTTTGAATATGCCGTAGGAAATATTTACGGTCGTATTATACGCATTATACAATAATATTATATGGGTGAACTCGTTTGTATTAAACTAATAAATAATAATATAATTCCATGAGTATTCTAAGAACGACTTCTTTATGTTTCAAACACTCGCGACTACAAAAATAAAAGGGTATCGGGTGCGGTTAAACAGTCGGCCCCGTATGCGTTTGTATAATATCACGCACCGGAACCGTTTACGAGAGCGGATTGGTTTGCGGGGTGTGCCTTAAAAAAGGTTGTAAAATATAAATTGCGTATCGTCCGCGGGCGAACAAAAAAATGTTCACTTGTTATTTTGATTGCAAATGACCGCAGAACGCATAATAAGACGTCCTGCAGCGGCGCGAGCGTGTTAAAAAAAATACAAAGTGTGCAAAAAAAAAAAATTGGAACAAAAATGTGTCGAAATATTTGCTACCGGATTTTTATTTTTTTTTGTTATAAAACCGATTTCACGCTACTCAAGGTCTAACGTGCACTACTGTTTGGATAGTCGGACGAGTCTCCCGGGCAGCGGCGGCGGCGGCCGTGGAGCGAACAGAATCGAAATGCAGGCATTGTCAACGGGTCCCGAGGTTAGGGGTACGTATGCAAGACCTACCTTTAATACCTACGCACACACACGTACATACATATATATATATAACATAACCTACACATAAATGTGCATACGTGTGCAGCCCGAGTTTGCAATGTAGGCACAGCGCGTATATTATATGCTGCTGCAGGCACCGCGTGCAGTGGCAATGATGGCGGTGTCCCCGGGTGAGGCCTATTGTGAGGACGATACAGTATTATATTATTATATACCTGAGGGTGTCCAAAAGACAAACAAAGGGGATGCCGAAAACGAGTTTCACCTTTGGAAACTTTCACTTTACGTTATTTATTGCCCCGCGTGCGTGCGTCCGCGTGTATTATTGTACACGGGCACAATAATGCCGATGACAGTGCACGTACCCACACGTGTAAAATATGTGTATGGTACCTAGGCCCCGAGTCAAAATTCGTCGCATTTCGTCGAACGCGTCCGCGCTGGAATCATCACCGTCGTCCAACTCCACCGTCGCCGCCGCCGCCAGTAAGTGCAATTTGTTTTATTAAGTTTTTCCGTAAACCGTCGCCACCTACCTAGGTATAAAGCTAGCTAGCTATCTATATATTAGGTACCTATGTTATGTAATTACATGACGCGTACGTAATCTCGGTGGACGCTTAAAAAATAATTTTATCGCCGCCGCCGCGAATCTGTTACTGCCACTATTATTATTATTGCTGCCTCATTAACGGAAAACAAACACTACGCGGTTTAACCTCGCCAGGCCGTAATAGCGAGCACGTTATACATTATGATACTTATAATAATAATATATATCGCGAGCGACGAGATTTATACATGTATATACGTATATAATATATATGTTTATATTATATAAATGTATATGTGTGTGTGTGTGTGTGTGTGTGTGTATTATACATGTTTGTATACACGTTACAAGAGGGTTTCTTATATTGATTTAAACGGGTCTCCTGGGCATGCTAAATATCCGTCCGGCAGCCGCTCGCCGCCGGGCCCTGCCATTTTGCCCCTTAAGGGGGTGACACTGCACGCACACCGTCCCGCCCGCACCGTGCCGCGGCGGCGAACCCCGAAAAGCCCCGCCGCCGCCCCCCGCCCACGCCGCCACTGCCGCCCGCGCGCACATAGGTCATTCGCGTGTAATAATATAAATTCTCGTAAAATATTATACATACTACGCGTGTTTATATTAGGAACTCCGACACAACATTATAATGTTACATGCGTTGCGTTCTACAACAATTATTATCGTTTTTTTTTTTTACAATAATATACTTCTTCGTCGTCGTCCGCAATTCGTTTCGCGCGTCGCCGTAAGTAATTTACGCCGAAAATTTACAGCGGTGGACTATGAACTTCAATTTTATCGCGGCCTTTGAGAAGAATCTTTTCGCGCCCTCGGGTATAATTTATAGAAAAAAACGTTCTAAAATATTTTAACTGCCACACCGCGGTCGTTGGTTGTTCCCGTGTAGCCATCGTCACGTCGGCAAACCACCGGTTTCGAATTTTTACGCATATTATATTATTATATATTTGCAAATATCGCCACCGATGATCGTAATTTGACGTGTGTTCGCGATAAACCAGGGCGATTCCACACCGGCCTCGATGAAGGCGAACGAGAAAATTATATCTAATCCACTGACAATCACTAATTAATAATGTTACGCGAATAAATTAATTTTTAATAAAAGTTATGCGAAACGCGTGCATTGCGTTGTAATATATCGAACAAAATTCACATATCTTGTTATTGTTTAACGAGGTAATGAACTGAAAAAATATTTATCGGTGGCGCCTGCACATTTTTGCTCATTAAAACCAGACGATCTACATCATTATTATAATAGATAATGTGTATAGAAGCGATTACAATGATTACATAAACCTAATATATTATTGTTATAATAATATTACAATAATTATTATTTTACATCGCATTATTATAAACAGCAAGTTATACGTCATATTGTATATTTTGCGTGTTCGACGGATTTAGTAGCCATCTTTATCAACGGAAAACCAATCGTATTCCTTTTTAATCCTGTACAAATACCTAATATACTCGTATAAATAAATTGTATGTAATATCTCAGTATGTCACATAATATATGGAACGCTGTATATGTGTATGCTCCTATTGTGTCAAGGCGAATCGGATCGTAATTAATATAATAATTATTGTTATTATTGTACTAATTATTAATGACGATAATTACACGCGATCCGAAGATAGGATAAAATTATATAACATATTTTATTTTTAAATGACTTTTAAATGTGACGACTATAATACGTGGATTTATATCTATATCGCAGTCTAATGAATTATTGTATATGTTATGGTTTGGTCTGTAAAACGTGATTAGATTTTAAACAATTACACAGTACCTACATAGGAATTGGCAAACGTCTGATGATCGTACACGAGCTAATTGTTAGCGAATACTTAAAAAACATATTCTGTGCTGTCCCATTTAACAATTTGTTTTTTTTTAATGCAATTTAAACAGCGCATAATGCGTCGGTCGTAAAAATCTCAAAAAAAAAATAAACATTTCAGAAGAATCTCGTATAGAATTTTATTTTTAAATTATACAACTATCAATAATTTATTGGCTGTACAATCCCAAGTGATTAACATCATTACTAATGACATCGTTTATACTCAGTTCCGCAGCGATAAAAACGTATTATAGACCACATCATCGTAGCCAACGTTTATAATATAACGACCACCTCGATGAACAACTGCGGGAAACGAAATTCGGGAGAACGGTTCACACTACATAATATACTTAATAGTCTAACACTCTAATATATCGTATACTATTATAATATATTATATTTTAATATACGTACACAAGTCGTATGTTATAGCAAGCGGAAGATTTAGGGCATAGGAAGAGGAAGTGGCACCGGCACCGGTGGTTATCGCGTCGTCCGCGCGGCCGTTGTCCACTCTCTTGCGCTGTGATAATAATAGTATATTATGTACCTACTCGTATTATAATATTATATTTATGCGCATATAATATCGTTTTCCTCGGAAGTCCACCGGGCGCGGACGATAAGGCTGTTTGCTCAACACCAAGTGGTCACCCCGCACCGGAGAGACTTACACACACCACATTATATTATACTGTATACCGGTCAGCCGGAATATAATTTGTCGCTTATAGTAATATATTATTATCTTATATATATATATATGTGCACCGCGGTGTATATACGATCGAGTAAATCTCGTTTTTCTCCCGGTGCGCGCGCGGTCCTCGACCCTAACGATGTTCGCGTTAGAACAACAAGGATACAATTATTATTATTATCATAATAACGGTCGGAAACTTTTCGGCCGCGATCACACTTCCGATTCGACGACCCGATGATAATATTTTCATCCTTGACATCCGCATAAACCCGACATTCGACGACAAGTCTTGTGCAGCTGCACGTTCTCGGGAAATCCGCATGACATTTCTCACGTATTTCCTACTGCGTTTATATTGTACCTACATAGTAAATATCAGCGATATATATTTTATTATAATATATACGTGTTTGTGGCACACACACATCACACTCACACACACATACGCACATCGCGCGTATAATTGGGGTCACTTCCTTCCTTCCTTCCTTCCGGTCCTTCGGTCGGAACTCACGCAAGCACACACACACACACACATACTCGTGGCCCGCACACATGGTCGGAAAAAGGTCCTCGGCCACGGCACGTCACGTCCGGCTACCTATTTAAATACGACGCGTACCGCGACGGGGTAAACTCGCGCGCGCCCGTCGTTTGACCGCCGCAGAAGCGGGTGTACACCACTTGATACATGACCGGATTACGAAAGTTTTACTGCACACGTTGTACGCGAAAACAGAACATACAGCACGATCGTTTTATCCCAACCATGTTATGGGAGAAACATAATATTATGTGGAATTATTGAAACAATTATTTATTATTTTTTTTTTTTGATAAGTTTATGAGAACAAATATTACCTACCCTGCACTCTGATCGCTTTATAGCTAGGCAACCGCGTAAAACAGAAGTTGTTCTCAAAAGTCATTAAACGTAAATTTGAATGCAGTACCTATATATGTGTTTACTTGAGACCATAAGATCTTGCCGAGATATTGTCTGATTCGCCGCGATAAGGTCATCGCGATCACTCTGTATTGTGAGGGTTTTCGCGCGGCTTTTACCGCTGCATGGAAAACGCTCGGCCACCGCGGCTTGCCGCCGCACACATGTTCGACAGTATAATATATAATATTGTTTATTATTGCAATGCGTTATTCAATTCGGCCTGAAACGCCGGGAAAGCGACAAATTTAAATATAATCGCACATAATCCATTGCTGCTGCCCGGCCGTAATAATTATATTATATATATATAATATTATAATTAATATACGCATTTGTACGCATATTTTAACGATAACTGTGCCGCGCGCGCTCGTGAATTCGGCCGGAAATCTATTACGCGCAGAGTCCGTTTGCATACATTGTAAACCCTTTTGCGGCGCGTAAACCGTATAAATTTCTCGTTTTAAATCGATAATACGCTCGCGGTGTATTATATTAGCTGGCGCACGTATATATATAATAATAATAATAATAATATTATAAATTCTGACGCTCGGCGATTATTGCGTTGTTATTATCGTTGTATACGACGTATATATCCATCGTGTTTATTGGAAAATAATTGAACGATTTCACCGGCAGCGTCGCCGGCGCCTTGGAGTTAGGTTTTTTTTTGTTGTTTCTAATAAATATATTATATCGAAAGCGACGAAAACTGGTCGACAAGGTATACCCATACGCGTTAAATAGGATATACCGTCAAAACATATTATGTTCGATTATAATAAACGACGTGCGTATATATTATAATATATTGTGACGATAAAGGCGTAGGATATGTGAGGTATGCGATAGACATTTTAAATCCCGTCCTAAGTATACCTAGGCCAGTTACGTTCTATACACGGTTATACCGTTGAAATAATAATAATAATTAGGTACGCGAGAATTACGAACATTATGCCGTGATATAATAAAGCGTAAAAAATCATTTATTAATCATTTAAAACACTATAGGTATATGCTTTTAATTTATATTATATATATAATAGGTATATATAGTATATACATATATAATTACTAAAAGTCTGATAATGATAACGCCATCGACAACTAGCGACTGAATTCAATAACACAAAATAACCTATATTTGTTATATCAACGCCCTATATAGAGTAGATTAACCTCAGGTCTTTTAATTCAATATCATTTTTTTTTTTTTTTTAAAGTTATTTAATTATTTGAAGCCGTTGTCTTTTGCTGCAAGCGATCTACGAACATACGACGATATCATACTATTATCGAGTAACTTGGAATGTATGTACATAAAATATTACATTTAATTTTTTATCCCAACACTTGAAAATATTGTTATAACAATAAATTCGTCTCTTGGCCCGAACACCCAATTTACCATTATGTTATAAGCAGGTATTATGCTTTTCAATAACATATATTATAATCTATTTTGATATATACATAGCCGTATTATAACCTAACTAGTATATTATTATATATTAAGTATATATAGTATTTGTTGGCCGCGTATTGTAATACATCATTTAATAGTAATCTTATTTAGTTGATTTTCATGTTCCCATCACGAGCGAGTGTATAGGTAGGTACTATATATTATAATATGTTCAGATATAATTTATTATAAGAAAAACACGGATTGTCTCAATCGTATATGTATAATACTCGTAATAATAATGTTAAAATATTCAACTGTACCTCCATATTATATTATTATACAACTCTAATCGCATTTTTTATATTCGTTTTTGTTTCAGAACATCATATTTTACAATGTGCCCCTTTGATTCAATTTGTGAGTGAATTTGATGGATCGCTACGGGTTTTCAGTGCATAATACTGCATGGCGGTCATTATTCCGTACCTATACTCAGTATTACTGTACTTGCTGTACCTACTCGGTTTCAGTAGCCACGCAGTTCGTTATGGAGCTTAATGTTAGTCGCTATAATAGGTAAGCCGACTTCTGATTAATAAAAAAAAATAATAGATTTAATATATAGCAGTACAGTTAACTGTTGGTTAACATTATATGGTCGACGCTAAATTTTAAATTAAAAAAAAAAAATCAAAAATTTGAAACTTATTATGACGATTCGTGTTTATCTACGTCCAGGCTGTTGGATAGGATTTTTTACGAATTTATTATTCGAACGGTTGAAGTCGTTATGATAATATTTATGTATTAAACATGGATACCGGGAAAAATTTCCCGTTTTTTTTATTTTAATTACTTATTAATTTATAACGCGTGTTATTAATTATCAATCGTCGTTATTATACCATATAGTGTATATACCTAATACATAGTATATTATAGTAGTGAATAGTAATATTAATTTCGTGTTGATTCGATAAACAATTAATAGCGCCACATCAAAATCAGCGCGTAAAAAACACATATTATTTTATACGAATTAATTATTATGTATACATTATAATATTACACTCGTCGAGTATTTATCGATTTTAATGGCGCGCGCACACGTATATATTACGACGTTTTAACGACGTAGGTGGGTATATCATATACATTTCATAGGTATATATTATCATAACATTATATACTGCATTAATGCCCATGTTTTAGCACACGTAACGTATTTTAAACGGTGCTTTTTTTTTCGTTAGATACGGTTTTTGTTTTTGTATTGCCGACTTATCAAAATCGAAACGAAACGTGTCACCGTCATTTCACGTGTCCTCCCTGGCAGCGCTTATTCGTATAACGATATCGTGTCATGTCACGCACGCGGTACATAATATTTATAATAACATCGCCTATGTGTGCTGACCAGCGTGTACAGCGTGCTTGCAATAGTCGTCGCGATATGATAACATAGCTGCTGCAGTAGGTATTAACAAAAATCGAACAACGAACAGCTCGGTAAAAACGATATAAAAACGAAATACGTACAATATAGCAAAAATAGTGAACAAAAATATACTACGGGTTAGGTGCACGCAACGAGTCGTGTGCATTTTTCATGCACTTGCGGGGTGCAGGTATATACTGCACCAGCTGCATATTATATACGTATATAATATATTAATAGTGTACATAGGAGCTATACTTCGTCGGCGGCAACTGCAGCGATGTCAGAACTCGGTGAAGTCAGCATAACGTATTTATAAACTTGCCTATATTATATGTATTAGAATATAATACCTACTCCACAGAGAACTCGCGATGGTTTATTATAACGACGTTCCATTATTTGCACGCCATTTGCGAACGTTTAAAACGCCGTTTAATAATATCGGTGTACTTACGCATATATATCATAATAATAATAAGCAATTAACCGAAAGCAATAACATGAAAAATGAGAAAAAAGAAAGAAAACGTGTAATAAATCGTTATAGTCGAGTCGCGAGTTTAATTACTGCAGTTGTTGTTAGTTATTTATTTATTATTAGATGTATTTTTTTTTTTTTTACATATAAATATTATTTTCCATTTTTTTCCGCTCCGAGTAACATTCCCGTCGTTTGACTGGTTTACACCGCTATGACCGCTACCACCATAACACGTAATAATAATAATAATAATAATAATAATAATAATATAATAGTATATTAATATACATATATAATATACAGCAACAATCGTAAAGACAAAGTATTTATTTATTATTATTTCTTTTTTTCTTCTCTTGTTTCGTATGCTCTCTCGGTACCCCGTCACACGATTTATACTTGACGGACGTTGTGGGAATTTTATTTCCTTTTTTACCCTATTAGCGAGCGTACACCGGCGTCGCGGCTGCTGCCGCCGCCGCCGTCGTGGTTATGGAAACGGATTTATGGCCGGACTCCAAAAGAGGATTGCGGCGATACGCATTGGAAAACTTGCGAAAGCGCATATGTAGGGTATTTATAAACGTGTGAGTGTGTGTATGTGTGTTTGTGGTTTATATTTCGGGAAAGGGTGATCAATAAATCCCACGATTGTATATGTGAACGAGCGGGGCGCGCGCGTATGTGGGCTCCGTGTACAACACGACCTGTTGGGGATTCGAAACGAGACATTTTTAGGTGCGCCTCGTCCGAGTGAATATATCGGATACCTATATAATTATTATGAGTTGTAGTTACGTTACATTTTATCCGTACGGTCTAAGGCCGAGTCGGTATAATATTGTCAATCGCGTTTTTCCAATACATATATACGATGTATATGGCATACCTATACATATATTATGTAGGTATTAATATACTTATATAAGAGTCTATATGCGAGTGACCCTGTAAAACGAGCCGTTGACGACGACGTCGATTGCGCCCATAACGTGTACGGCATAGGTATAATATGGGTGTATATACCTTCTCGGCAAGACTAAATTAAAATTTTTAACGAAATCGCAACTATTCGCGTGTTTGTGTAATTGCGTACTGTGCGAGTTTGTGTGTGATGGAGAGAGTGAGAGAGTTGAGCGTGTGCGCATGTGTGTATTGGATGCCTATGGCCGCAAACTGAGAGACCGCTTTGTTATTTCGTATATATATATTATATTTATAGACGCGCGACGGGACGTTCGCCTATAAAACATATCATATATCATAACGTAATATATTGTAAATCGAAAATATCTATTTTACATGGTCCCGCGGCCATCGTCGTGTACCTATGTGTTTTTACCGTAGGTATATTACGAACCGTAAATTATATAGGTACGTCCGAAAAGCGTTTTGTTTCATGAATAGATATCCAACCTACTATTATTTGAATACGATACAACGATAATGACAAACGGCTTACACGGTATAATGCTATGCAGCTTGTTGAAAAATGATTATACACGCATTTTTGACAGAGTGCGCTGATACTCGTCCAAAATTATTTAAATTACATTATACACCTTTGCATACGGAATTCGAGTTTCGTATAAACTGTTTTAAATGCGCATTATTACCTACATAACAATAATATTATATTGTGTGGTTTCAGATTTGTCGAGTGAACGCGTTCGAGAATCCTGCAGAACACCGAATACGTCATGATAATATGAATAACAATATAATAATAGTATCGTGGTTCGTCGTTTATCTATAACTGGTGCACAGCCGCCGCAGAGGTAAATTAACAGTTTATGTATATATGAGTATAATTCATCAAATTCAATTTAATTATTTCCTTAATTATGTTTCAGGTCGTTTATTTATAGTTTTTGATGACTGACTACTTTGTTAAATTCATTTTTTTTTAATCGTATAAATTGTTACGCTCCCGACATATTTGCATAAAACAATGGAATTATTAAAACTATATTCAAACGTAGCTGTGAACATTATACACATTTAAGCGTAGGTATATGTATAATTTAGCTCCATAATGTTTTTTAATACAGTTAAAAACAAAAATCGATTAAAAATAATAAATGGACACCATACGTGCAGTGTGTGTAAATTTCAAAAAGATATTTTATGCAAATGTATATATTATGAGAAGCCATTAAATCTTTTGACGATCTCGTTTAAACGTGCGATATATTTATTATTTTTCGCTATGATGACGTGCAGCGATGGTCTGTTGTAAGACTGATGTGCGGTCTACATCGAAAATAAATATGAAATAAAACCGTGTTAGTTCCTATAACCTTAAACTTCTGATTAAATTACATTTCTGGCCAATGTTATTTCCGACGTACAGAAATTGAATATAGTTAAGAAAATGAATATACACATATAGCTGTATTCGAGGACCGTATAGAAATAATTGTTAGATAAATTCACCACAGAAGATTGATTGGGTACCTGTTTAGGTATAGGTATCGGGTTAGGTTAGATCTGCGAATCAATTAGTTTCCCATGATTATATTCATGATTTTACTTCATCTGGCATCTGACATATAATTTATTTTCGTATGTGAAAATTATATTCTAATCGAACCAATAGTTAAATTTAATTTGTTTATTTTATTCAGTACCTAATTGCCTAAAGGTTATATCGTTTGGTATATTATCATTTTTCTATTCTGTGAGCCAATACACCGCATGGCTCTTATATCATATCTATAAACGCGCACGATACTGTATGTGTCTTGCAGAATATTATTCATTGTCGACTAGTTGGCCGAGTGTGTTGTGTAAAATAAAATTCATTCAAGGTTTCGCTCGTTGAGGAAGGTTGTGTATATTTTTAATGGGGCGTCTGTCGTCGGTGTAATAATAACTATAATAATACAAATAATAGTATAATATGATATTAGGTCGTTTTAAATTAATCTCGCGGCCGCCATATTTCACCGGCTACCTATCATGACGTATATTTTATGGAGGTACACGATATATCATAGCTGCTATAATACACTTGTACCGCGATGGTCGCGCGTCGCCGCCGCCGCTCGTCTAAACTATTATTACAATACATATTATAATATCTTAGGTATATAATATGCAGATAACGCGAAGTATGTATTTCACACACGCGCGAGTCTAACGCACAAATTTACATATTGTTTTGAGTAGCCGAGTAGGTACCTATGCATAATATCTATATATATATATATATAGAGAGAGATATAATTTTATATATTTTGTATACATATAGATACCATATAATAATAATAATACTATCGCGGTTCAACTATTATTACTACTACAACAACTATTACGACTGCCGAATTACGCGGCTTGTATTATAGTGCTTAGGTATTCATTATGTAGATATATAATATAATATAATATATACATATAAATGCGTGGCGGTCGTCGGTCCGTGACGACGCGGCCGCAGAGGACGGACTAGTATAATAAAAATAATAAAAATGTCGAATAATGATGATATAAACTGAAAAATAATAAAATAAAATTTAAGTAGGTATAGGTAGGCGCTTGTCGAACGATTATCGTCGACCGCCGACACGGGGGCCCCGCCGTTAACAGCTAATAAAAGTCCGCTCGTCGACGGATTCCGTTTTTATGCGCGCGCGTTAGTTTCTCCCGTCCATAGGTATTAGTATTTTATTGCTGGGACGGGTTTTAGTTTTTTTCCTCAAAATCTGATTCGTGTTTAAATTTATTGTCGGCGGCGTCGGCTAGCGATCGCGCGATATTATCGTCACTGCACCGCTATAATAATGTATAGTACCTATTTAGGTTTGTAATATTATAATATTGTGTGTAGAGATGAGACGCGACATCCGTAAATAATACAACAGAATTCATTCTACGGTGCCGAGCGAACGCGTCATCTGTCGGACAAAAATCGTGACACTCTCGCGTTTTTCGGGTTTATTCTCTCTCCCCACCCGGTCGTCGGCCATCGCCGATATACTATTCCGTTTAATACGTATCACGCATAACACAAACACATCTATGTATATATACATATCGTAACGCTTGTGGTAAGGGGGTGGTTGAAAACGCGTTACGACCCTCTGGGTAATGGCCCGGCAATTGGGTCAGTCGTTGACCTTGGCATACGTGCACACGCGGCTCAGCTGATCGCGCCCACAATGGATGATCGTCATAACATTATCATATTGTTATTACTTTATATCGTCGTGTCTACGTTTGTACAACATCATTACGCGAGTCAATGTTGATGATCGCAGACCTGCCGGAAGAACTCGCGGAATCACTTCCGGTCGCGTCCCGTCTATCCATCGATTGGCTGCAAGTGCAAAATGGTTTTTCTCCGATAATACGTAGGTATATTGCCATAATATTCGAAAATTACCTAATATCACTTGACACCTGTCGTCGTACTCCGTGTTTCAAGCAAGACCTACTGCGCATAGGGATATTTAATTATTTTAGGACCGAACTCTGTTATTGTCGTTTTCACTCGATTGTTAAGCTAACTAACACAACAAGGGAAGTTATGTATTATATATTTATAATATGTGATTTAAGGGTAAATGTCGTCTCCGTTTGATAACCCAAAGGTTTTGGGGACGCGTGGACGAAATGAGTATAAGGCAAAGGTCATAATTAATATTTATAGGTATAGGTACGGTATTACTATATATCGAGATATCACGACGAAAACGTTGGACCTATAAATATTCGTGTCAAACGGTCATTAACGCGTGTACGCTGCGTATTATAATATATTATACTTGTATTATATATTGTTTGCGTCTGCTTATTTTCGTATATCGGTCTAGACTCAATCTCGTCGCGTCGTATAACTATAATTTATAATACCCCTGGAATTATATAGGTGTATACAATATACTTACATATATTATACATTATGCACGATAAGTCTTAAAACATATAATTATATAGCCACGGTGTATACAACCGTAATAAGTAGTTATTTAAAATATTTCATATACATTTATTGTCTTAAGAATTTTAAATTGTTCAATAATTAATTCATTACGCCATTATTGTGTTTAATATAGGCTCCTACAGTCTAGACACACAGATTATATTATATATAAGTACCGCGGAAGTATTGTTACATTAAGAACTCAGAAAAGTATTTATATATAGAATAAAAGCGAAATCATTAGCAAGTAGGTATATTATCGTTGACTTAAGTTTAATTAACACATTTGGCATTTTAAGATATTACTTTCGAGAGAGTTTTGTATTGTGCGTGCAGCGTGCTACGTATACGGCGCTTTCTTTGCCATCATGCAAGGTGGTAAAACGAATATCATATAGTCGTCCCAATTTTTTAATTTATAATAGCAATACGACACACACACACACACACACACACACACACACACACACACACACACACACACACACACACACACACACACACACACACCTATGTCTGCAGTATTGTTTGTATTTAAACGTACCCACAACAAACATGTAAATGCATAATATGCGACTTCCTACAATATATTGTATATAGGTATACAGTTGGACCGGCTTGGCGTATGAGCGTGCTTGTGCGTGTATTTCGTTTATCGCAATATATTAATATTATAATAATAATATGCGCAATTAATAATGGCGTTTATGAATAATAATCGCGGAAAGTATTTCACGTAGGTACCTAAGTGAATAATGTTGCTTTTCGTGTACCAACGTCCGAACGTAATGATATAAACTTTGCACATAGCACTCGTACATAATATAGTAATATAACATAAACGGTTGTAATTTGTAACGTTAATACCTATTGCCTATATTGGACAAAGTTCTCACATCCGCACGGTGTTATTTTAAAATATAAAAACTCGCTAATAATCTATATATACATCCGTTCGCAGTAGTTGTTGTACATAATATATTATGAACACGATTTGTATACGAATACGCAATAATTACACGTTTCGGTATTGCATTATAATAAGCATCCATGTCGTTTTTAATATACGTTATATATTAGGTGCAAGTAGGTAGGTAGGTAGGTACCTATTGAAAATAAATCGTTTTTATATTACAGTATTTAAAATGGTAGATTGTTGTTTATGACGATGAAAAAAAAAACTTTTTACAAATCAAATAATTTATATACGAGCCGATTATTGTTTTATATATTTGCGCCAGAGCTGGAAATCGAATTTGTTCGAATTTAATATAATAACATACGTAAACTTCCGTATAAGTTTCAAATTTACCGATCGTACGCGTAAAAATATTGAAAATTCGTGCGAACGGGTTGGAAACGTTTCTATTATTGTTATTGGCATAATAAAAACGGTATGTATACAATGCATACGGGTTTTAGTACAAAATATGTTTTAGACGAATGCGTTTTTTTTTCAAGAGTTGTATAAACGCGAGTGTTAAAATAATAAAAGTAAACCCGTTGTTAAATATTATTAATTATTATTATTATAAAAAAAAAACCATTTCAGTTTACATTCTGGCCGTGTGTACACCGTCAGGGATGTATACATTCAGTGCTTGTTTCGCAGTCGTCCGAATCTCCGGGGATGATATTTGAGTATATTATATAATATGTACGTAGCTTCCCACTTGTGTTTTTTAAAGTATCATTAAAGCATTATGAATACATTTATTTTTAAGTATTCAAAATCGTATTTACGCGTTGGTACATTATATAGGTATATTTATTATTTAGTCATCGTTGTGCGTGGACGTGTTTACGCTTTAGGTAATTTTTATAACATAATTTTTTAAACAATTATCAACAATCGTTATTATATCGATAAACGTGTGATATATATATTATATGTATTATGTGTAATAATATTTTGAACTTAATCTTGGATTTATGTTTCAAAACTTTTTGTCTAATGTTTTATTATACGGGTCCATCGGAGAGATATCTTGTTTTTATTTTGGTTGTATTTCCTGTAGATATCTGTAAGTGATTTGGATGATAATATTGTATACCTGTTGAGGAAGTTCGTGCTCGGGACCTAAGCAATTGTGCGGAACTTCTGATATAAAATCGAGGTATAGCGCATTATATACATTGTTCCTATATTTAAGTTGGGTTTATTTATAAAGTGATTGTAGATAATATACAACTATAAAAGTAATACAGCTCCTAAAGATAATCGAGACGCATTGATTGAAAGGCTTGTGTTGTTTTGGCATTTGACAGATTGGCAGCGGCCCAGATAATTTATTTTTATTTTTTAAAGTAGCACTTAAAGCATTGTGGTAAAGCAATTTCCAAACTCTTACAACCACTCCGCCGTATATATTAAATCTACCGTTTCGACTTAAATCAGTTACAACTACCTATTATATAACGATATTACGCGTCGTAAACTATTATGCAGAGTTATAATAATAACAACATAATATCCAGAAAAGATATACCGTTATATGAATTAAAAGCCACATATTGGTGCAGGTAATTATGCCTATTATATAAAACGTATTCGAGCTGGAGGGAGTGGATAGCAATTTTTTTTAACACATACCGCCGAGGTTCAAGTCTTCGAGAATCTAATGGAATAAAAAAAAAGAAAATATTGTAAAAACATTCCGAAATAATTGACGGTCTGCGTCGAAATAAAGATCATCCTGTACAGCGTACACTACACACAATATAAACACGTACACGAAATGCGATGATTATCATTATATAACGTCCGTTGACACGACTATAATATAGCTGCGTTACACGTTTTTAACCGAACGATATAATATATTATAATAAATATAGGTAAACAGGACCGCGGGGAAACGCGCGAGTTTTAATTTGTTGGTAAATCATAATCGTTCCCTAAACGCGTATTCGTATATTTAATACGCGAGCACACACACACACACACAATCGCTGTATTATATTATATATTATTATACACGATGTTGACTATTATTTACATAAAGTAGCCGCGGTATATACATAATATAATAACAGTAATCACCGTGTTGCGCGAATTCGTCACTAATCAAAACGCGTCGCGGTATATACATATATCATTAACTGCAGTGTATAATAATACCGCGATATAATATTTTATTATAATGGCGTTAACCGCTGTAAATTAACACACACACACACACACGCGACGGAATTGCCCGGTAATTTGTTATGAACCGCCATCATAATCAATACATCGTATAATATCAATAATAATACCTATGCGTATCTATATAACACATTATAGTGAACATGCATACGCGTTTATTACCTGCAGGTACTCTACATATATGTATTTATATAATGCATCATAACTACGTGTCATACGTACCTACATATTATTATATTCGCGGCAGACGGACGAATTGAATCGTATAAACACCTCGGTCATTGTTGTTATATAAATTTACAATACATAATATTATTGGCGCGTTGGTAAAATAATATAAGAATATTACCGCAGGACCATACACTCTTACCTATAAGTCATATTATACCACCTATATGTATAGTATAACTCCGTCCGCATTGTTATGGCGCGTTGTTTTTTTTTTTTTTTTTATTAATTAACCCTCGGCAACTTTGGCTGTTGGGTGGTTGTTTTTAACTGTGGGGGAGGATACTGTAGGTTTGAACACGTGTGTTTGTTAGTTTGGCAGATATTTTAGCGGACCACCGTAGGTATCTACCATGCCCGGGTGGGATATAGCGGCACATCTCTCCGCACACCGTGCTTTCCCGAAGAAAAATGCCGCCCGCGACCGACGTTTTGAACCGACGCCTTGGTCCGCTCGGCCACTCCGTCCCCCAGCGCGTTGTTTTATAATGTTACAAGCAGACGTGTGTGCGTCTATACGTCACGGAATAGAGATGTGTTTGAAAAAATATAGAATAATATCTAGCACTGCAATCTCATCGTGAAAAATAATATTATAATATGTATGCGAGACCGTGGTAGTCCACGTGCGCCATAGTCGTGATGATGTGTTATGAAGACGCCTTATGCGTCTTATACCTACACTGCTGCTGCTGCTGCAGTAGCTGGACTCGTATTATCATCGGTTTTATAAAGATAATTATTACATTATGGTCGTCAGATCACCGTCCAGCAGTGTTGCAGTACCCGCGATATCGGACTCGCGGACCTGCAGTGACGAAGACGTTTGCTTTGTTTTTTTTTTTGGGCCAAGTTCAACGACAATTTTCACGATTATCTGAAGTTTATAACGCGGTACGAGGAACAAAAAAAAAAAAACGTTTACATCAAATAAATACTTTTTTGCGGATTTATCATTTGGAAATTGGCACTTTGAAATGTCGGCAGTTGTTTTAATAATATTTTTATTATTTTTTTTTTTATTTTACTCGGGTTATAGAACTCGTATTATTTAATATAATATCTAGGTATAGAAATATTTTGTTGATTTATTCAGTAGACATTAATTGCGGTTGTATTAATGACTATTTAATTAAACATTTTTATTTTTAAGTGAGTTTTTTTCAATTTCAAGGTTAGTCTGTTGCATTTTTTAAAACTTACATCAAGTCAGTGCATTTTCATTATGCAATTTTCTTTATATTAATTCTTTTTGTTTTATGTAATTATTGTTATATATAAGTACCTATATACTTATACATACCACAATTATTCATATTTTGTATAAATGCAGTTTATCCCAACTATAGGTATGTAACATACATGTTCTCAACAGCTGTTTTGTTTAATTGCGGACGCTGCACAAGTTCCAGTTTAATAATATAATGTATTATTATTATTATTGTTACAAACATTACATACTCGGCACACACGTTAAACGTTTGATGTGCACTGCGCATAATATGCTTTCACGCGGAACGCACTTATATATTGTTTAGGATGTGTTTCTAAAACTCTGTGTGGAAAAATTCCTATAACCCGTGACCTGAGCACACACACACACAGTTCTATTTTACCAGTGGAAAATCCAATCATTATATTATTATGTTACAGGAGAGAGGTGATATATTCAACAATCTCATCGCACGTCGTAAATTATTATTCGTTGTTTAGCGATATGGTTTATATACAATGTGGAACGCCACCGTTCATTTTCTGGTGTATTGAAAACATAAAAACTCCACGAGAAAAGAAATTTAAAAAAAAAATTATGATACCGATATGGCTTCAGTGATATATAAGGTCGCATGTTATCACGTGACCATATAATTATTCGTTTCTTCGTGTTCATTATAACAGTATATTATATTATTATATTATAGGCTTAATGTTGCCGTATACTTGTGTTTATTATAATAATATATACATATTATAGTTTATTCGTTTGTTTGATGTACAATTAAACAGCCGTGTGGTAGACTTATCAGTGTGGAAATATAGATAACAAATGTATATAATATTGTTTCGTCAATTTCAATTACGAGCGCGTGCATAATTATTTGTATTAGTCGTATCGTTCACGTCTATAGGGTGATTATAGAAGTGCTTAGATGAAATAGGGACATTATTTATGAAGTGATGTGTACCCGTAACCCGTATATCTATATACATGAATACAAAATGTAGCGCATGTTGAAGACATCATTATTATATTGTTATATTATAATCAAATCTTAAAAAAAAAATGTCTAAATTCCGTTATCATTACATAACATCGAACACACCATGACACACGGATAATAATAGATATAATATACATTGATGTATTTTATTGAATATTATTATCTTATACTATTCATAAGCGCACTCCGACAAATGTATAGGGTAAAATAATTAGGTAGGTACTATGTCGTAAAATCTTGCTGTATTATAATATAATATAATATACGTTTAATTAATCGTTTTTCCACCAAATGAATCGACAACATAACACCGCTGACTTCAGCATAACGTTTATTTAGGTACCGTATTTTTAAATGAAAAAAAAACATTTTTACTATGCAATATGCATAGGTACCTAAATAATATTATAACAATAATTCCTATAAAGAAAACATATATATATATATATATATATATATATATATATATATTATTAGCATTTTCCTGATCGCGATATTATTATTGCCGTGAACGATCATCGTGGTTTGTGCATGTGCCCTGAGATGATCACCTAATTTGTATGTTTATCCGATAATTATTATAGAATAGGTACTGCAATAAACGGGATGTAAACTTCTGTCGGAAAAGTAGGTAGGTAACTGCTTACAAAATCGGACCCCCAATATATTATATTTATATATATATAAAAAATATTGAAATACATGGTTAATGCGGTACATATATTATATATGTAGATTGATATAGACATAGCACAGCGATCGAGCCGATGAAATCTTTTTCTCGCCACTCGTGACTACCGGCTCCATATACCTGTACGATTGTAATAAAATGTACTACCTATGATGCGTATACGGTATTACACGATGTTATAATATTATTTATTACGGCGTTCTCGTATATATGGGGGCTAAATCGCACATTGATTACACCGTGAACGAATTCCCCCCCATCGCAGCGAGGCGTGTGCCTACGCCACCCGACGATTTAAACACACACTCACACACACGCGCAAACACACACTTAAATCAATGACCTTTTAAATAACTGTGCACGCAGCATATAACATTTATATTACGACAATATACACTCGCATTATTATTATTGCTGTAACGCGTGTATAAATATAAAGGAGAAAAGTATTCCACCTATTATAACAATTTAATATAATATATATAATAATAATAACAATAATATCGTATACACGTATGCCTACTAAATAAGTGTACATCTCGGGCAATTTTTTTTATTTCTATAAAATATGCGTGTTACATACTCAATGCCTATATAGCTACGACATTGTTGCAGGGTCATCTCGCGGATACACGACGACGACGACTACGTTTTTTACTCGCGGATCTTTTCCGTCCTGCGTGCGCTCTCGAAACGTGTATATACTTGTATGTATTAAACGCGTGTCCATATAGGTACATATATAATATATATATATGTACATTTAATTTTTTTCAAAACATCGGCCGTGTTATATATTTATATATATATATACCTACGTATATGCTTATAATATCATACAGAACGTACCTGCAGCAGCCTACGCACCGCATACGACTTGGGAGAATACTGCAGCTCAGATTACAATCGCGCGGGTAATCAGCAATCGCGCACTATAACTGTGTTGCTAATAATATATTATATTGTGTATGTACTACATAGGTACACTCATTTATTGTAGTTCACGCGTGTAATTTTTTTTTAACGTCTAATTAGCGATTGCATTTTTTTTTTCAGGCCAAACACTCCACGCGTTGGGTTTATAAACGAACATACCCGACAACATCAACTGGACTAAACGATAATAATTATATGAAATACGATATCGGATATGCACGCGCGAATCAAAAAAAAATAATATAATATATTGCATTATACCTATTATGCCTATGTGTACCCACTTTAATTTACACCAACCGCTTTGTTGTACCGCTTACATCAACATTAATATATTATATAAATTTACATTTGTATATTGAGTAGAATAATTTATAATACACATCTATCCATATTATGTCTAATTAAAATGTATTTTTTTACATAATTAGTGTATGTATAAGATTATAAGAACGTTGTGTATTTATACACGTATATTGTATGTATGCTGAACGAGCAATAATTGAATACATCATCATAGGTACTATAGTGTGGTTAAATTAATTATTTTCCGATTTGCCGTTGAAAGGAAATCGAGCAATCAGTTGTTTATGCATGAATAAGTATATATTATACCTATACCGAAAGCCGGGTTATGTATACTATATTATAATCATCAATCAATATGTTTTAACTCGCCGAATATGTATAATGTATATCTACCGTAGAGTAAATTATCAATTTATATACTTGTATTATAGTTTAATGAATTTATAATAAACATCATCATAATCGCATATAAAGATTAAAAACACACAAAAAATTTAAACTGTATAAATTATAATATTTGATCGATGTAAGTATAATGGATGTTTATAATATATTATATGTATAACTCAAAAATTTATATTATAGGCTAGGTATACCTAATATATAAATTATATAGGTAAACGTAATCTATACATTATTTAATAATATTGTGGGCTATTTCTTGAATAATTATGTTTGATATAAATGTATGATTAATTAAGTGTCGAGAGGTATAAAATATCTGAGAGAAATGTATAACAATTTATTTTTTTTTAATTGTATTTAGTTTTAATATTTTAATGTCATCTTGCACCAGTCAATCGGAACTTTTATCGCACATTTTTATAAATATTTAAAAAAATTATTGTAACAAATTTACAGTATTGTACCTACTTTATAAAATTCTCTATGTATTCTGGAACCTATAGAGTTACTATAATATTACCTATAATATATTACATTATGACCAATAATTAATATTAAAAGTTATGGAATTTGTATTCGGAATTAATAGGATAATACTAGCTGGAATATGTAATTAAATTATTTTATAAATAGTCAGAAAATTATCTATCAAAATATCTGAAGCTACGATTTTGCCACTATCTCAGACGAATATTGAAGTGCATAAAAAAACTAAATCGCCACAGGACATCTTTGGAGCGGCGTTAGAGTGCGGACGTCATAGTCTAATAATAATTATTGTACCCCGGAGTAAATATATTATTTAAATAAAACAGTTTTTTTTATTCTCCTACTAGGTACCCATTGGTTTAGTACAATAATATAAGGTTTAACACATCATTATATACAACGATAATGATGTGGTTTTTTTATTTAATTGTACGGATAAAAAATTAAAAACAGAAGGTCAAAAAAAAATATAGATAGTACCTATAATAACATTTTGTTCTCGTGGCATGGAATTGGCGATTGTTGGGATATAATAATGACTTGCCATACAATATAATAATATAATCGTATTATGTGTACCTACATAACGATGATATATATTAATATGGCACATCATTATTATATATACGGAAAAAGCGGGAAGAAAATATAAGCGAGTGAAAGATAATATTTAATTAAAAAATACTCTTTTTCGTGTCTGTACCTAGAGACTGACCTGCAATGGCCATCCACGGGTAGAACGTGTGGTTGTTCTGTTGCTGGTTGAGCTGCAGGGCCTGTTGCTGGTGACCGTTGTTGTTGATGCCGGTGCATGTGTTCCACGAGGCGGACAGCGAGCCGGCCGAGTTGCGTGCCGAGTTCGGGCTGGCGCCGGCGCCGTCCAGGCCGGAGACGCTGTTGCCGGACCCGTAGCCGACGCGGGATTCGGGCGTGCACACGTTGGGCCGGAGAAGCGACCCGTTGGCGGCCGCAGACGCCGCGTTGCCGGGCCACACCACGTCCTTGGGCGAAGACGCGTAACCGTTCTGGTGGGCCGCGGCCGCGGCGTCCGATTTGCCGACGCACGGCTCGGTCTTCGTGTAGTTAAGTCCGGCCGCGGCCACGGCGGCCGCGGACGACTGATCGCCACCGCCGCCACCCGAGCCGCCCCCTCCGCCACCGCCTCCACCGCCGCCGACGCCACCACCGCCACCGCCGCCTCCGCTGGAGCCGTAGAGCTTGCACGCGGCCGCGGCCACGGACGCGTCGTAAGGGCTGTCCTGCGGGGCCCTGGACTGCGATAGCCCGTGATGGTGATGATGCTGCGACGACGCGTACGGTGACATGCCCAAGCCGATCGGAAACCGGTACGCTGCCGCCACGGCGTTCTGGTCGTGGTGGTGCGCCGACGACGACTGGTGATGGTGATGTCCACCGTAGAAACCGCTCTGCTCGAAGTACGAATTCATCTTAGGCAGTATAATTATATGGCTCGTCGACTATATAATATAATATTATTATGTCTTGTATAAATACGCGACGTATATTTTCGTTTGATTTCCGTCCGCTCACACTCGGTGGCTGCACGTGGGACAGAGGAAAGTCGCGATTTTTTTTCGCCGACACGTCGAGGAAAAAATACGTTTTTCCTATATATATATATATATATATTAGAGCGTTGCAGTCAATGATACATTTACGGATATAATGCAATACGATTGTATTTCGTCAAGATCGCATCGCTCGGGTCGGTGCAGGCGTACAAATTGATATTGCACACACGCAGACACACACTCACGCTTGCACGCGCGCGCACACACACACATACACACAAACACACACTTTATATACGAAAACACTTTTTGTCGGCTTTACGAACCGTTTAATTTGTCGTAAAAAGGGTCATCTCGCCGTCGTCGTCGTATATCCGGACGGGTCGTAAAACTCGCGCGCGCGCCCGCGGTTTTTACGAGCAGAGTATAAAATTTTTAACGACGACCGGCGTTATATATATAATATATATTGTGTACCTATATATATATATATACACGTCGCGCGAATTGATAGTAAAAACGGAAAAAAAAACCGTACCGTGGCCAGTAAAACACTTGAGAAAAACGAAAAAAAAATTAATTTACGAAATTTTTGAAAAGTACAATAACGCACGATAGCGTGGTAAGTCGGTATTTTCGGCGCGGGGGAGGGACGGCGGACTCGACGATCCGCGATTTTCGGTTTTAACGATATTATACTATATTATTATTATTATTGTTATTATTATTATTTTCGTCCGTGTATGCGCTTTATAAGTGGTTATGACGACTTAACGACGGGACAATCAGATCGTCACTGGCGCGCACACACGAACGTGCCATGTGACTCGGGCCGCGAGCGCTCGAAAAAGCCCCCCACCACCGCGAAGGCCGCCGCCGCGCACACGCCGCCGCCGCCGCCTCGCGGGGATCTCCCGTTTTCGTCGCCCGTTCGCTTTTTGTTGCGCCATTCGAGAGAAACGGGTTGCAGTGCGGCGGCAAGAGAGCGCGGCGCGCCGACGACGGTGCGGCAGTACGGCTTTGGTGGTGGAGGGGCGTTGGGGTGGAGGAGGGGGAAGAGCGCCGCGGAAAGACCCATTAAAACGGAATCGGCGAGAGCCATCGTCGCGCGGGGCGGGGTGGTGGGAGCCGGGCCAATAGCCGTTCAATTCGTCATGGCCGGCGCGCGCGGTGCCCAGTGGCGCCCGGGCGCGCCGCCGTCGCGTTTCGTCGCCGTATTCGTCCGCCGCCGATCCGTTTGCGTACTCGAGCTGACATCTACCGGACGCGCGCGCGACTGTCCGCCGTCCTGTTAACCGCAGGAACGCTGTTGGGTCATTTTTTCGACACTTTTCGACAATATTATAATATGATATAATAATTAATAATAATAATTTATATTAATAATACGACTCTCTTTTCTTATGTCTATTGTGCATGTCATCCATAATATGATATTGAAACAAGTAGGTATAGTGTTGTAAAACAAATACGAGTCGTCGAAGTGTAAAATATTATACAGAGTGGGCCGTACGCACGGCCGTAACATTGAAATCTTTTTATTTTTAATTCATCAAGTTTATAATCACATTACAATAAAAAATCATAACATCTCTATACGTGCAAAAAATAAATTAAAAATAATGTATTAGCTAATCTAGATAGGTGCCATAAAAACTTGATATTTCATTAATTTTATATTCATAATTTCATATTTTATATTCATATTCTACCTATTTATTTCCTTTTAGGTAGTCTTGAAATTAATTTATAGCGCTAGGTACCCATCGCAATAAATATAATGAGCTGCAAAACGCGCAATGCAATTTATTGTAACAAAGTTCGAGCTGTATAATTATCATGAGTTTCGATACGAATCGTCAACGGGATAACCACCAATATTTAAGATATAATTGTCAACCACGACAGTGGCCGCCACGGAGGTACGCCACATATAACACGATATTATGATATCGAATTTTACGACACAAACTTTGGTACTAAAAAAAAAAAACTTTGAACAACATAGTTCGATAAAAATGTAACACTCGAGGGTATTTGCATTATCGTCCGATATCTGAGAGTCGATCTCTACATATAGTATATTATATAAATAAATTTGGTCGTTAAATTTTATGGCTTTTTGTGACGTTCTCCCTGCAAAGACCGACGAAATATAGTATTGGGTGTGTAGACTATATATATTATAGGTATCTATATCTACAAGACTGTACAAGAGGTATCCATAAATATATCGCATCTAACTGCAGTATAAACTGCGCACACATCAATACATCAGTCGGCAATGATTGTTTTGTTTGATATGAAATATAATGTTTTTGAACATAAAATAATAATTCTATATTGTCAATATTTTAAACCGTAGTTATATTGCAGGAAGGTTCTCATGTACGTCGACTCAATAACAAAATACGAAACGTACCTACGATTTATCTTAGTTTTTGAACCGTTGTTGAACTGTCGTTGTACATTCACGTTCTTAACACGTAACATTTATCTCTGTCTGAGAGCCAAAATAATTAAAAATTAAACGAGCGTACATTAAAACAAATTTTTATACATTAGTTTTGTTCTATACATTTATATGTTTTTATGTTCGAAAACAATATGAGTTGGTGCAGCGCGATGAATGAATTACTGTTCCTTTTAACTTCCCGGCTTCTCGCAAACCGTTCGTATAATATTATAATATTATCGCTTTTATAATAAACTCGTTTTAAAAGTTAGCTAAAAGTCCTGCAAAGCTATATCTACGAACTAGTCATTCAGAGCAGTGATAATATGGGTGTACATTGTTTTTAATTGTTTCACTTTTTTGACAAAATTTTTTTCAGACAAGAAGAATGCAGGCTCTAAGATAATGTAATAGTTTCAAATACCAAATACTAAACACTTTAACATAATAAAGATATAGCTGCACCTGCATATTTATAAATTGGAAGTCGGGTCTGTTTGCTGAGCCAGAAAAAGTTATTTTTTGTTTTATTTCCGTATATATGCGTTTCTTCAAGCGTGTAAGAAAAAACGAAAAGCAAAATTTGTTCTGCGTTAAAGAAATAAATATATATTTAAACAATAGCACGTACTGGAAAATCTACTTTTTTGAGTTGTATCACAATTCTTGTGCACCGGCGATATGTCGTGTACACTCATATAGCTCCAATCGGAATAGTTTTGCGTCCGACAATAATTTCCGTCGTCGCTGTTCGAAAACAATTCCACAACTCACCATAAATAGGTATATCCGGCCTGCGCCTAGATGATCGAAGAGCTAGTCGACTCTGCAATTGAGTGATGCCTATATTATAACGTCTGGTTCTCCGGTATAATATATAAATCTGCAGAGTTCTATACCCGTAGAATCCTGTTTTTTTTCATAATTATTCGTTGAACCCAATATAATAATATAACCAGAGTAATATAACATACCCACCTAATAAATTATAATTTAGTGTTTTAGTTGTGTAATAATTATTATTTCAATATTCGGTTTAAACTTTTCCAATAAATCGTGATATTATACGTTATTGATCGTCGTTCGTAGTATATTTATTACGAGAGTAAAAGTGCTCAATACATTTATGTACGCCGAAATAATGTACAGTTATCAGTGAGTATAAAATATATATAGGTACACAGTATATTATAGTTCCAGGAATAATCGATATAGTAGCCGCGTTGTGCCGAGAATAACAAGTCCAACAATAAAAATAAATAATACCTACTATAATAGCGTATATAAACTACATATTATTATAATAACATAAGTGCAGTACGTACATCGTTGCGTTTGAAAACCGATTCTGTTTAATGATTGTCATAAGATTTATCAAAAAATAACGGGCGTTCTAGCTTATTATAATAATATTATAATATCTATTAGTTATGTCATATATGTCGACAGTTCTGTTATATTATTAAGGCAGTTTGTACTTCTTCCCAAACTGGTCGGCAGTGGTAGTCAATGGTCAACCGGCTTCAGTTATTACCAATAACAATATAGGTACCTATAATCATATAATATCAGCTTTGGAGAAATGTTTACGTTTTAATCAGTTGGAAAAACATAGGTATATGGACAATTTTATTGCAACCAAATAGTTTTTTTTTTCATATATATATTTTTTTTTAAATAATTAACATTTATAATCCGTATATTTTGATAAATACAATACGCAAATGATACAATATTAGGAGGTGGTGACGTGAAAGAAGGGAGTGGCCAGTAACAATACTTCAAAGATACGAATTTTTGCCATTCGTTTAAATAAATTACTCATATTATAGGGAACATGAAAATGATCATTGTTTTAGAATAATTATTATAGTTTATAATTTTTAATATTTCCTCAACTGTTAGTTTTATGATTCACTCTTGTTATCAAATATTATGAAATATTCACTGACATCACACATACATTCAGTGATATTCACTTATTATTCACTAATATCAACTGATATATATATATATATTAGGTATGTACCAAAAACTAATATTATTTCTTATTGTTTTACCTCAATTGGACAAACAATATTATTTTATTACAATATGAATATTGTAACTTATATCTATATAGGAAAGCAAGCCATAAGTACTTACAATACTCTATCGTTACTTCAACCTACTATACATAGGAGCTACCTACTCAATCAAAATATATTATATTGTGATTTCGTCCATAATAAGAGGTTACATTTTACGCGCACCGTTGTCTAAATAGCGTAGAGCGTACTAATTTAGGACACTTTTGTCATCCATCCAGCCTTTACACAATATTATTTACCTACGCATCCGGCGCGGTCGACGACTCGAAAAGGGTTAGATCGAAAGTCGTTGTGAAAAGACAAAACCTTCACTGAAAATTACAAACTGAAAATATCGCGATTGCCCTGCACGATTCACTGTGAGTACCTATATATACCGTATATGGTCAATGACACAATCCAAGACCAAGCTTAAAGCGGTTGCAGGCGTATACAGAGGATTGAGGATTTTAAAATATATACAATCGAATAAACGCGTTCGGAAAGTTAACTGTGATGTTTTCGCCGAAATATAATACCTATACTTTTTCGGCGAAATCCGTTGATGTTCTTAATCCACGTGGTCCGACAGTGGTAGGTTACCTATTATTTGTGTAAATACGTTACGGCGAACAGGTAACCGTGATATTTCCCGTTGGTCGTTCTCAAGTTACACGGTTGTCACAGCCATTTTTGCGTATCCTAACCCGCAATTCCCGAATTCACCAATTTTAAGTATTTTTACACTGCTTATATAAAATATAGAGTTGTGGAAAGTAAGCCCAGGAGTCTCCTCAATCATATTTCCTACTAGGTGACAAATTGTTTTCCTAAGAGTTATGTACCAGGGTCGTGCGTCAAGATAGAATGCACAAAGTCATATTATATCATAGGTAAACCGTACATATAACAGATTCCTTGTGGGCGTACTTATATATAGTTGCCTCTGCGGCTTATTTAGAAATTGTCCTCATAATTCGTCTGAAGAATCATTTATATCATTATCATCTATAACAATAATTCAGACATTGTAATATTATAGGCACGTATTGCTCCACTCGTAGATATTATTAACATCATGAAAAATCAAAATCATTGAAACAATATAATATTCTATATTGCAGGATGAAAAATCCTCATAGTATTGTTTTCACATATAAAAAAATCAAACTGCCATCCGAATAATAATTGTTCACGTTTTAATAAAAATATTTCTATAATGGTACATACGACATACCGTGTATACATAAACCTATCCATATAATATTACATGCTGTGCGTATATGTATAATTATTTTAATAGACCCTCAAATATATAATATTATATATACGTTTATACGTACCAGGCACGCACGGGAGACGTTTTTTGGATTTGCATTTTAATTTAATTTGCCGCCGGCAGCGCACTGTTGATGTATATTTTCTATAATATAATATATATTATAAACGTTTTAAAATTTGTATATTATTTAATATATTGCAGTAGGTGTATATTATATCTACATATATGATGTATATGTATGCGTCTCCCATAATATTGTACACTTTGATCGGAGCTAACATCGCATACGACGACCAATAATTATTTTTATATTATTACTACGATTACCTTTAATATAATATTATATAATAAATAGAATAGGTATTATTACTAGTTTATATACGTTTCATTAGAAACTCGTGGTATGTATATAGGTATACCGACATAATATAATATATTATAGAATATACATATACCAATAATTATAGACAAATCACTGTAGGGCGAGAAACCCGATATTATGGGCCACTCATTGATAATATTATGTTAAAATATTGACCCGCAATGCCGCGGTACAAAATTGGCATTGCAGTGTAAATTATATTAATATTATATTATAATGTTATATCTACATTTTACAACTTTATGGCAGCTATAAAATCGGAAGTCTGGTATTCACGATACACATCAACATTTTCATCGCTTTATTATAAATTTAATATATCGCGCGTCTATTATAATTTATATTATATGAGTATATATGTATATTATACACTTGATGGTTTATAAAATATATAGATATAGGTAGAGGTACATTACACTTGCACAACAAACGATATAATATTGTTTATATAATAATTATGTTAATATAGTATATACGTTAATCTACGTTAGAAGACATTATTATACGACACGATATTTACTACGATTTTCGATCGAACGTATCTCTAAATTCCTTTAAATACATATTAAAAAAAAAGCGGGTAAATGTATGTCGCTCTGCTGTACAGTAGGTTACAAGTGGTTAAATGTATAATGGATTGTATTTAACTTGAATTCAATGATATAATATCATTGTACAAGAAAAACGATTCTGAGCGGGGACGGTTTATCAGTCTGGATTTTTTTAAATTTTTATTATTTATTATAGCCTTTAAGTTGAATTAATATTATAATATTATAATTTTTTATTTGTTGCTACGGTGATCAACAAATCGTAAGAAATTAAAATCCCATTTTAGGCAGTTTTTTCGTAATTTGTCAGTAGTTTTTCCCGTGGCATTAAATAACTATTGAGAAAATCGAAAAATGACATCTCTAAATTACCATTTTGATCCAATTTGCTAAAATATAAGGTACTATATATTATATTGAAATCAAAGCACTCCTTCCGGTAGAAATTTTGTATATAGGGTATAAAAAAATAAATAAATAAATACCATTATAAAACGCTCCGCTCAGAATCTAAAAACTTAGAGTTATATCTATTCAAAATTTGTATTTTGTATTCTTTTACACAGTATTGCCTTATAATTTATATCTTAATAGTTTATGACTGTATTATAAATCTTAACTATCGAACACATCTGTGTAATATATATATATATATATACATAATCATATACTATCCTTACATATGACATTCGAAGTCTTTCGATCGTTTTAATCAATAAAAATCTTTGTAGCATACACGTTTTGGGCTTTTTGAGTTCTATAGGTTATATTTAACTATTTTAATATTGACAACTTAAAGGAAATGGATTCCAAAAAAAATTACAAATATATAATATGCACCCAACGAAATTGCACTTGCGTGAAAAACGATATTATATAGTAATCGTTATTATAAAGTACCTATACAAAATCTGACATATGTTAACTAAACAAATTGAATGTACAAAAATTCAGCGCGAGGTTGTGACACAAAAATAATCAAACCATATAATATTATATTTTTTATCTCTACATAGTAAAAATATCACATAAACGCTCTTAATAAACAATTTTATAATTATTTAGGTTTATAATTTCTTGTTTTTCACCGTCAACACTCAGAACAGTTTTAAGTTTTTAATTCAATTTATGTTTTATGAACATGTAATTATATACGTACATATTTGATTTTATTATATGTTAACAATGAAAACATTGTGTCTATACATAATACGAATGTAAACCGCATACACATACATATTAACGTATATTACATAGTACGTAGATCATTTATATATATAAATATTACCTACATAAAAAAATATTATATTATATACATAATAATATATTCGAATGTTTTCCACTAAAACAAACATCGTTTGAAGAGAAAAAATTAGGAATAAAACAAGTTTTTGTTCTCCTTGTGTATTATGTATATTTTAGGCTTATTATATATAATTGACGATCGCTAATAAAGGACTTCCGGTGCGTAACGATATTATTATTTTAAAAATACTCTTTCAAATGAGTTCACGGGAAATTTTGTGGACGCACCAGAGGAAATAGGTACCTACGCCGAAAATATTGTGCTATAAGAATACATTTCTTAGCATGACGCGTATACATATATGCAAGGGCATATAAGGCTTCACTTATATTCGTAATTAATAATTGCTTAATAATTTGTTCTGGTACATCATTTTTGGTAAAACAAGACACCACGGACGGGTCCCGATTATAATATATTTTATTAAACAATATATATGTATATAATGGTTAACAGAAAATAATTTGCATCCCCGAAATTTAATTGCTCATTTGTATGGTTGTATTATTTTTTGATAATATCATCTTGTAACAGGTTTCGTATAACATTTCATTTTCTAATTAAAACAAATTTAATTCTTAATGAAAACCTAATTTGTAATACGTACCCGCTGTGCACGTCCTGCTTTCAGTGTAGGTATATATATAATGTATATAATGTATAATATACGTTCTTTTCTCCCACAACACATAGAGTATAGCCGTATAGGTACTAAACATATTATTCATAAATATATGTACGTATTAAAGTGGTATAAATCATAGTTTTAAATTAATGCATATCTAGAAAAAAAAACCGATAAATCAATCTAAATGGAAAAAACACTATTTTACCTTATCTTATCTATTTATCTAAGACTATTAATCGTATGTGTGGTTACACGTCGCATATATTACACTATGTTGTGAAATAACAATTAGGTACATAATATTACCTACACATGAATTATTATTTATTACCTATGTGTCTTGTAATGGTTGGAATTTGGGCAACAATTTTTGCATGGCACGTATAATATAATATCATGACCGGCCGATCAATTTTGAAGGGACTATTATTGTTTGTGTCTTTCGTTGTATACATTTTGAAGTGAATTTTTAAATTGCAATATTTTATATACCTACCTAATTATGAATCACTTTAAATTTATTTTTTTTTTTATTGAACTTAAGCCCGGCGACTATGGCCATTAGCTATTGTAGGGGTTATGAACTGTGGTTGCTAAGGTTGGTACGGTAAGGTGTTGTTACGGTTGTTATGGTCGGTAAGCAACACGTGAGTGGCAAGGTTTTAACTGATATGAACTCGGGTGGTCACCCATCCGGGAGCGCCACGCCAAGCCACTCTTTAAAGTTTAAGTATATAAAAAAAAATACAGGATAACCGCTTGGTCATAGTTGTAGCTGTACCTATTCTGTATAATACTTCGTCATTGAGTAATTTGTCACTATAGTGGATGTGCTTAACTTGTATTTTCATTACGTCATACGAAAATATCATTCTGAGCGAAAATACAGTCTGATATTTATAAGGAGAGGATATTTATATTAGTTATACGTTAGATATTATATTTGTAACACACTTAGTAGGTTGAAATATTTTTTGCAAAACTATATAAAAATAATAATATTATTTCCTATAATGTTACTAGCTGTTATTAATTTATAAATTAATATGATTTCAATATTTTATATCAAGCATAAAATAAATTCCAAAATTTGAAATACCTTAATTTAAAAGCTTAAAATAAGTAACTATACATTTTTGAAAATTTCACTTTACCCAATATCCATATAGAAAATTATAATTTAAGTGAAAGCGAAATGTTTCAGTTTTATATGGAAAACCGTGTAGGTACGATTATTTTTTGTTGAATAATAGCAAAATAACAAAATCATTATACACGTTTAATTATACCCAATGTCGTAAAAATTTAAACTTCAATATACTTCCCGTAAATATATTAAAACTATACATTTACCAACAGCTATGATCGTAAGCAATAGTTTTCGTCAATATAAACTATGAAAATATAAATATTATACTCTCAAATACTTATAAGTAATACCTATATATACATGATATGCAAAATAGAATTTTGTATATTATTTACGGTGAATAGTTATTTCATTATATTTTTATAATGATCCAATTAATGTTTTCTTATTATTTTTCAAAAACTGGTTACTACGTTATAGGTACGATAATTCGTTGTAAAACATAAAAATTGGGTTTGACGTCTTCGTATAAGACATATTTTGATTAAAATAAATATTTTATTAGCATTTAACATATTTCAAAGGTTTAAAGTGTCACAAAAACATCCAAGATTATAATTGTTGTAATTTTGCCATATATTAGAGTCTCATAAAATGTATTTGACCCAGCCATCATAAAAATGAATGCAGATGGCCATGATGTTATATAATTGTAACTTGTAAGAAAAAGCTCACGAATTTTAAATTACATACGTTATTATGTGAACTAAGTTATGTGTACGTTTCGTATGGCTAGGTTTCAAATATAAATTTTTGTAATATGTCATTAAATACGATCGTTATATTTTATAGTTAAAAATGATGTCAACACCGATTTAATATATTATAATCTAAGAGAACATAATATGCAGCGATTAAATGTATTTGAAATATTATTTTTACTTTTAAATAATATGTAGGTATACTATATACAGTATTATTACAATGCATTATATTATGTGTCTATTGTCTATACTCTAAAACTTAGGTGTATAGGTTAGGTCTATACAGAAATTAGGAAAAAAAATTATTATAAATCACTTCAAGTATATATATAAATAGGAAATCGACTACCTATTATGAACATTTTTTTAGGTGTACAAGATTACGTATGATAGATATTAGGTATAAAATGTATAATAAAAGTTACGATTGTTATACTAAGTTAACCATTAAGTTCAATTTGAAAAAATATATACCCATTATAAATATTAGGTATAATATATTATCTTATTTTATACTTGGCATGGGAATGATGGAGTGCAACTTATAACTACTGTTTACTATTTACACTATAGTACCTATAGGTATACAACCTACCTATTACCTATTATAATGTTATTGTAAATTTGTAAATACAATTTTGTATTGTTCTTTTTTATGTTTTGTTCGAGTGGATATCTTATATGTATGATATATATGTTGATAATAATATACGCACGGTAAAACACAAGTGGTTAAAAAAATGTTACATCCTAGTATCCTACCGAATAGTAAGTTATACTAAATAATATGGTCGGAATAGAACATCAGTATAAATTTGAATTATTATTTATTATTTATGACCACCCTCCCGATGGTGCAGTCTGCGCACACGCTTACGCTATTAATGTAGATAGATACCTATACACTGTGTGTTTAAATATTTCAATTCAACAACAATATAGAATCAAATGCTTAGATACCTGTTATATACATCACTATGCATGCACTATGTGTACAATGTATATTAGATTTAATTATTAATTTAAGTGTAAACTAAATATGTGCCAGCAGTTATGTATAATTGTAGCCATATACCAAATATACATAAAATAATAAACACGGCGTACACGAAATATATATTAATAGGTACGGTTAAATATTTTAAATCTCGTTCGGTTGAAAGTGATGTACCTACCCATAAACGTCAACTTCTGTTTTACACTGCAGCGCCGTCATAAAATAATCCTAAATCAATTTAATATACATAATATAATATATAAAACAACATTTATATAAGGTATGACCTCCATATAGTAATAATGGTACCCTATATATATAATATATATGTACAGCATATTATATAGGTACCATTAAAAAAAATTACACGTATAATAACGACACATAAAATGTTGTTTATTAATTGGTGGTTAACGCGCCGACTGACTAATTATGATTATTATTTATCTAACATAATTTTTTGCTACTTTATAACGCTATTAAACGCGCGTGATCTATAAAATTATACGACTGCAAACGTCAAAACACGGGCGTATGCAGCAATCAACCGCGGTATCGGTTACCTACGTTATATATTTGTATACTCTATAGAAGACGAGGGCATTATCAATTAATGTTTTTAACACATGTTTATACCTATTATAGTATATAGGAGGTCCTCTTGATTTGTTTACCAATGATGTTTTTTTACGTGCGGTCTATATAAATTTCTATTTATAGGTATTTACCTACGCTGCACACTCGTATATTATTAAAATGTCATTGCGTAGGTATATTTGCATACTATGCTATTTATTCGACCGCGTCCGAGGTTTTGACACGTACCTACCCACATAATGTTATAGGTATACGTTTATTATATATTATAATAGCCGAGCGCGTATATATTTAGACACGTTTTATTTGCATTCGTTGTTCGGATACGTACATTATATTTTATTTATTGTAAGTTTTTTTAAAACATTTTTACCTAAACATACGTTGCGCTTAAAGCGCTTGCAATAAAACAACTTCATAGCGTTGATTCACATATTTTAATAACGTCTGTAATCGCGAACAATCTATAAAAACGAATAGGACGGTGGTCTTTATAAAAACGAATAGGGCGGTGGTATACGGGGAACCACTCGTTAAGTATATTTTTTTTTCTATTTCGCGAGTCAAACCGACGTTTGCCATTCGCGATTGTTATTACGACAGTAACCCGTTGGTTGTACATCGGCTGGACATTTTTATTTGACGGACATTGAGACGGTTTACTGCAGCGTGGCGTGAAATCTTTTCCGTAGTCCATCCAATTGTATCGTCATCGTCCAGACGGCGATGTGATAAGTCATCTTAACACAATAATATTATAATACATTTATAACGTAAATGTATTACCGACGGTTTGATCCTGCAATCTGCGCGTTTAGGCAACCGACATTGCACGCGCGCATAAAGCGAACGGCGCTGCGCCGGAGTCGTCAGCTGTGTCTGCCGCGTAGCATTTTCCAGGAGTCTGAGTGTATATTATTATTGTTATATTATTGTTCTATTTGTACATTATTGTTCTATTATGTCGATGAAAATATTGTCCTCTTTGACTGGAAAACAAAAACGGTACGTGTTCACGTCCCCGAGTAATGCAGGCGAGAAATTAATTATTTTCTTCTGTACCTAATACCTATACATACCGTTTGACACCATCACTTGATAGTACGTCTAACCTTCGTCATACAATTATTATAATGTTAGGTTATAACGCCGGTGTGTAATATAAAACTGCGATCGTACACATTTTGCATAATATTTAAATTTGAAGAATACTTTGATGCCTATACGGCTATACGTAATAGACAACAATATGATGATTAGCGGTATAACACGTAAAAATCACAATCTTATTTTGTTCTTCATACATTTGAGAATGAAAATATAGGAATTTGTATAAGATAATATTGCATTTAGGTAGGTATATTATAATATACGCGTTTTGCGTCAGGACCGTGGGGCGTGGTTTAGTACTATATAATAGAGGGGAGGAATGAAAACATAACAATAATGTGTAGGTTATGTAGATGTTAATCAAGACGTTATATGATATACAACTGCCTAACCAACTGCCGTACCTACCTACCTATATTTTAAAATAACCTGCAGTACATATATATATTTTCAATGATATGCGTAGTTATTATTACTTACTACATATTATGGTTGTAATACAAATTACAATAATGCCGCAGCCAGGTGCCACAAACACGCGATTTCGTTCGTCTTTTAATCACAGCGAACCGATTACATAATAATATATATTATGCTTATTATAAGTTTATGTATTTTGCGGGTACAATAGGTGCTGCGTGCATTTATGGGAATCTCACGATTTCGTAGGTATATATATTATAATACAATACTGCTGCTGTGTGGAATTTACCTTGCAGCTATTGAAATTTGAAACCACTTGGCTACATTCTATATACATAGATATTCAGTATAATATGTGAAATATTTACGAAACTCTGAAAAATCTTCCTGTAAATGCACCTTGTATGCGTATGTATATAGCCAATTTTGAAGTATTATATATCCTGTAGTAGCATCACCACCGAGGAAGTCGACGTCCAATCTTGTATAATTACTGAATAATAATTGTATGCAAACGATGCGCAACTTTGTAGAATATCAATCAATCTAGTCTCGAGTGCACCTACTTCGAATCGATTTTGTTTAATATCTATATATTATAGCGCGGCACGCAAAGAAACGTCAGCAGAAAATTTTTTTAATAATGTTTGTATGTGTATATCACCATAACGAGGAGCTAGAATTAAGGGGACTGTAAGTTTTAACATTTATAATATTACTATTACTTCACACGAGTACATTGATCATACGACGGATTTAGGGAAATCCCGAATCCACAATATTGCAGTCCTCGTGCATTGTTTTTTATGACCACCACACGCTTACAATATATAACTATAACTAATGTGACAATAATGTAATATATAATATAGGTACGGCGATCACACTGTCTATAATCTGCACGCTCTGGCGGTATACACAATATGACGTATAATATCATGTACCTATAGGTACTGATGTATGGTCCATCGCCGTAGGTTAGTCTGTATACGTCATTATATGTATAGTCGTAGGTCAGCGCGAGTGTATTCCAGATAGGTACAATGTAAATTTAACGATATATGATGAATAGGTACTTGGCGTGTAAAGCATAATAATAATAGTACAATATCTATTATATATATATGTGTACAAATGGTAATAAAATCAATAACGAGACGATCATAAAAACGAAATGGGCCTAAACGAGTGAGCGCGCGCGCGCGCGTGTGATGCTTAAATATGTGTGTCGGTGCGGTATAGGTACCTACAATACGCGCACACGCGCGTTACAGACCGTATCGGAATATTTATTGGATCGTAAAAAAAAAATAATAATAATGACAATAATAAAAAGAGAAGAAGTAGCCCTTTTTTTCCAAACACTCTTATGCGCGTTACACACATATAATATGATTATTATGTGTGAGTATTATGTGATGTGTATATAATGTATATATTAAAATAGTGTGTGTTGTGAGGCGTTGTATATAATATAGTAATGATGATAATAATCCCGTGTAATAAACTGTCCATAAATGTTACTGGTAATGGCTAATAAAAACGGCTGCCAACAAGCTACTCAATAATAAAAGGCAAATATTGTTGTTATTGGTCGTCAACCACTGCCGCCGCCGCCGCCGTCGCCGCCGCCGCTCGCACGCATGCGCTCACTGCAGTTCCCGCTCACGAATTTATATTATATTCGTTGTCGGTCGGTCGGTTTGCTCTCCGCAGTTTTATTGTCGTACCTAACAACACGTGTACCCGAAATCGACTGGCATTATTATTATTTTTTGTTCTGACTGCAAGTCCGCCCTTGAAAGTATTTCATTCCCGTCCAAGATCACCCGTGCAGGTCTGATGACCGATTCAGCATTATATTATTTCAGTCGTAAAACAATTGTATAACCACAATAGTACCCACTCGTGCTCTAATTAATTTGTTCAATATTTAATTCATCCGATATTACAATATCATCACGACATTGTTTTCTCCAATGTGTGTGATGTATACGTAAAATTGTGAGATATAATATTATGCGTACGGATTTTAGATATTCGACGACGTTTGGACTGGGAATTCTGTTTTTTCTCGATTCTCTTATACCGAGGGGACATCTGTGGGTGGAAGGACGAAACGCGGGCGCGTGTGGGTGGGTGCGCCATCTGTCCGGTTCGACCTAGGGAACGCAGCCGACAGCGCATCCCCTAAGTCGAGAACGTCGTGAGAAAACGGTCAATATATAATATAAAATAGCAATTTTTTTCAACCCCGTGTGGCCGTGTGTACCATTTTTCGATCAGATTATAATATATTATAATATAAAACGACCGAAAACGTCGATTAGGTCGTCGACATATTGTAAACCCATACAGAGCGGTGTTTTTTTAAAACTGAAAATCGACCGTATAATATATATTATACTATTATAGTATAGGTACGTGCATAAGTAAGTGTCTAATATAGGTATTTAAAAATTACTGCGTGACTACCTATGGGATTCACAATTTTTTAGGCGATTCACGATCGACACGAACACAATAATATGATAGTTCTGCGAGATAGTTTAGGGTCAAGGTATATCATTAACAGACGATAGGTAATAGGTATAATACTTCCGAAAGAGTGAGAAACAACACGTGACTGGTAATAAAATTTGATCTATTGGCAGAAAGAACTCACGGCTCGTACATGTAAGTATTTACCTATAACTATAGAAGTCGAGTATACTATAATATTATAGGTATATACCTATAGGAATTTGGCTAATAATAACAATCGTTTTTTAATGAGTCGTGAGAAATATCACGCAAGTATTTTTACCATTTATATTCAAATATACACGTGCGTGACTGTCGACTGAGATGAGTGAATACAATACACTATTTACGCAGACATATAATAACTAATGAGCTTATATCATACACGCATAAGCATAATGTTTATATTATAATATTCATCATGGCAATTACAATGTGAAATTGATATTATTATTTATTATAGTGATAAAATATTACAAATAATAAATTAGGTATAATATACTATATTATAGTTAGTAACTATAATGGTATATAACAAAGATTTCACAAAAAACTGTCATTACGTCTTATATCCAATGTAAGATGTTTAGTTTTTTGATAATCGTGAAATGCCTAAATTGACCTATATTATGTAATATGTATCTATACGCATAACAAAATATATATAAATATTTTAACGGGCAATAAAGAAATTATTATTTTATTTGAGGTGTTTATATCTTCAAAACAGCTTAAGACTTCACCAAAGTTTTTATCTAAAGAAAAAGTTTGTTGTGTTAGTCTGCAGGTACTGAAAATTGAAATTTATTATTCGGGTCTGTGTTAAAACTGCAAATATGTGTTACCCGCGCATCATATTTCTTATTAGGGGCCTACTTACGTTAATATTATATCACATGTTTTCATATTGTAATCAAAATCAAGTTCTAAAAAAAGGGTTCTGCTAAAAAAAAGATTTTGTTTTGCGTAAAGCTGTTCTGAGTGTTCTGACAGTGCACTGCTACATTAATATATATATAAAGGTATTTATTTTTATTTTGTTACATTATTAATTTATTTATACAATCTCTAAATTCATTTTTTTACAACAAGTACGAGCGCTGTGGTAGTTGATGGGTTGGAGGCTTGAAAGAAGAATCCATTCAGTGATGGAACTTCTTCACAGATTTCATATACAGGTATAATATATAGGTATATTATTACCGATGTTTATTTATTTATTTATTTATAATACATAACATACGGGTCGCCCCAATTCAAATAGGTTACAGTTTAAAATGGAAAAAGTAAGAACGACATTGGAAATAATAATAATAATAATAATAGTTCAAAATATAGAGAGAAGTGATGGGTCCTCGTCGGTTAGCTTCATTGTCCCGTACCTACATGAATCGTTTTTTAGCGTTTGACAAATATAATTATTATAATATTATCATCTCCGCCTGCGTTATCATTGCGTATAATGCGGGTGCAACGATCTCGGTCGGCCGCTTGACGACAAAACTGGCACCGGCGGTCATCATGGCAGCGGCGGCGGCGGCGGCGACGAGTACGCGACGGACAACAAGCCGGTGCGATGGTGCTGTTGCTCGTCGTCGTTGTGGCGGTAGTGGTGGTGGTGCGTGTTCGTGCGTGCGCGTACGTGTGCGCGTTTGTGTGCGTGCATGCGTGTGCGTGTGCGTGTGCCCGTGCGATCGATCCGGCGGGAAAAAGGGGGAGGGGATAACGACGCCGCGCCGGCCCGTTTACGCGCGCGTAACGCGTATACAGTGTGCACACCGCACGCCATTCGTGTCGTCCCGTCCTTCGCGCGCATTCGGTCACTCGCGCTCACTCTCACTCGCGCGGCGGGACGCTCTTTCTGGTTTTTTCCCTTTTTTTTTTTCTACACGTACACGGGTTACACCCTCGGCCGACTGCTGCCATTAAAAAAAAAGACGCGCAGCCGATACCATTATAATAACCTACACGTCGTGTTGCTATTGTTATTATTATTTCGATACATATTATTATTATTATTATTATACCTACCGAATGTTTTTGTTCCTTTTCGTTTACCCCGCGCGCGCGTCGTCCTACGATGTGTTTTATTATATTTTATTATTATTTATTATATTATATTATTATTACCCATACGCACGCACGCACGCACGTCGATCATTTCAATACTTCGCGACACGTTCCGTTGCAAGTCTCTCGCCAGTGTTAGTATATAATACCTATTATATAGGTTTAATATTATATAATAACGGTGGAAAACGTGCCACGTACCTATTGTATGGCTACATAATACGATAGAGTTACGAAATTCGGCTCCTATACCAACAATATTATTTTTATGTTATTTTTCGGGCCACTCTTTAAAACCATAAAACATTTTTACCGTCCATATTCGACGACCCACACCGTGCTATATATATATATATACAGGTATATAATATATATACCTAGGTATACCCATTTATACCTATATACTACCTAGATATTATATTATACACAAAATAGAATGTATAGGTGGAGTGATTTTTATAAAATAGCACACGCGGGTTTAATATATATACCTATATATCTACTTATTTTTAGCACGTGCAAGTCGAGAATAATTTATTTACAACTTGTACATAACAATATATATATACCTATACGGTGATGTACCTATTATTGTTTTGTATTTTTTTTTATCTATATAGGTAAACCTATGTGCATGTGTGTTTATAATTTATAATATTTGCTTTTAACATAAACCATTTTCAAATTTCGTGCACCATTTAAGTATTACGTGAAACTTACGATAGTAAATTGGTTTAATGTTATTAATGAGAATATATATAAATATTGTAATACTGTATTTGTTTAAAGGAAAAAATTGTGCTAAATATCCAAAATAAATTGTTTCATTTGAAGCTGCAGAATTCCCCATCCTATAAATACAAACAATTTTCCGCGTAAGGAGACAATCATTTTATGGATATTATCCTAAACATAATATTTTGTAATAGTTGGTACCTATACCTACCTAAAAATTTTTTTTTTTTTAATTGATCATTAAGCCCGGCAACTATAGCCATTAGCTGTTTTGTTTGTTTGTATAGGGGAGGATACTATTGGTTGGTAAACACGTGTGTGTAGTTTTGGCAGATTTTCAAGTGGGCACCCGTAGGTATCTGTCATGTGCGGGTGGGGGATGGTGGCACTTGTTCTCCGGAAACCGTGACCTGTCCGAAGAAAAATGCCGCCTGTGAACCGAGGTTTGAACCACCGCCGGTGTGCGTCACAACCGACGCCTTTGTCCGCTCGGCCACTCCGCCCCCCCCCCCTACTTCAGAGTTGTAGCTTTAATACATACCTATATATATATAGACTATACCTATATTATAATATACGTGTAGCATGAATGATGCAATACAAATATTAGATTGGAAAAGTTAAATATATTATATTGATAAATTATTAAATTATTTTTACCGAACAGCCAATCTAAAATGTTAGCATTATATTCTCAAATTCCTAGGTATTCGCATGTAATATTATTATATCTACATAGGTACGATATTTCATCGCGTTGTATACAAATATAATTTATTATAGAAGTTTTAGATTATCATAATCGTTTTAAACTATAACCATTAACCATTTTGGCTATTATATTATTTTAAAACATTTGCCGAATTAGTGTTATTTTTTTAAATATATTGGTACATAGGTGTATAATAATATTGTATATGCGTAAATAATTGTTCTGCAGTGCGCACATGCAGAGAATTCTAATTACGCGGGTTGTCCCGTGCAGTAATTTAGAGAGTATATAATTTTCTGGTTCATTTTATCTTGAAGTAATTATGTACACAGTAGATAGGCTATAACCTAAACCTAATAGGTATACTACCTACTTCAGTACCTATATATGTAGAAGCATCATAGGTACCTACGACTTCGCAAGCGGCGTCGATGCTCCCGTATACATAAATATCTAAATATATGATACATATATAAAGTATTAAAGTCTAATATTATGTAATAATATATACACGGAACCCGCAATCATATTATAATACTTGAATATATTTTCTATAAACCTACTCGTGTTATATTATAACATTAAAATTACACAAGAGGAATTTGTCGATGAGAATAATAATAATTACAGATCATCTGCTGACGGGGCTGCATTCTATACCTAAACGTGTATTGCGCGTAGGTTCAAGCCACCTGGTAAATATAATATTATTAAACGTATTATACGCGTAAATATAAACATTTTGTAAAGCACGAACGACGACGACGAGGAGACTACGCGGTTTGTTTGTCCGCATAATATTGTAGTATATATTTGAAACAAATAACTAGGCAAAACTACCGTAAAGTCAAAATTAATTCTAAATATAGGTATATAGGTAGGTACATAATATAGCAAGTATAGTAACGTTATAATAATATGTAATACGGAATAATTTATGGAATTGTATATAGATAACCTAACCCATATAATATATAGGTACCAAAATAATCATAATATAATTTTGGTCCATAACATTTCTAAGTGGTTTTTTAAATAAAAATATAAAAGCCCATGATTATACATTTGAAAAAAAGAATTCCCGCGCTTATTTAAAACCCTTACACTAATTTATATACGCAAGTAGTACTACCTATATACAATAGTATAGGCATAGGTACATAATATATATTACATAATACATCATTCTAGTATACGAGACCGATATTTTACACTCGACTACAATGTATATATTATAATATTATATAAATAGGAATATATATGTATCAATTAATAACTCACACACATTAGTACCTATATAAACTTCAGGGATTCGTTTATTTCAATATTGTCAGTACCTATATAGGTATATATGTATATATATATTATGTTATAATATACGTGTATATAAGTACTACTCGTACAATACAATGAATATAGTATACTAATATAGATAATAACAAGCAGACCGCGAGCGCACTTGACGCGTTTATTTTATAACCTCGTCTCGAGTGCGTGCGTATGTATATATAATAGTATCCGACTGACGTAAGGCAGAACCGTTGCAAGTCTCGAGCCGTCGCGTGTGTATCCCGACGTGCACATAAGACGACGGTATATTATAATATATAATGTATACATTGTTGGCGTTTATAGAGCCGTCGTATATGTATAGCCTTTGTTGTACAAAATATTATATAATATACGCGTATGGGTACTCTATATTATAGTTTATATTCTGTACATTATAATACTATTACTGTATATTAATTATAAATTAAATACAGACGCGTCGTCGACCGTCGTTGTATATATTGTCGCGTGGTCGATAATTTCCATCGTTCATTATTAACACCGGCGACAATGGCCATTAGTTACACTTTTTTTATCAAATTAGTTTATACAAATATTTGGTTTCGTTAAAGCCTTTACAATTTGTGCGGTGGTGATGTCCACGTGATGTCCGAGTGTTGCATCATCTAGGGTATTGCGGGTATGTTGATGCTGCTGTAGTGATCTATCACTATCGTTTATAAAATTAGTTATTGACGTAGGGGGTCAGGACTTTTCGAAGGAGAGGTTTTGCAGTTCAAAGAAGACACAAAACGTGATTTTAGATATAAGATTATTTATTAATGTTGGTTAAATTTGTGGACAGAGCGAAAAGTCTCTGCCCGAGAAGACATATTTCCGTTTTACACGAGATGGAATACTGGAAATGAACTTAGTCTTAAAGAGGCGGCGATATTGACGTATTGGAGGCATTCTGTAATAAATTGAGTGGTTGACTGAGACGATAAGTTATTATTTTCGAATATAATTATACAATATATATAATATACCTGATATTATTATATTCATAAACACAACAGGTACTTTTATATCACGTATCCGCGTGTGATAATAATTGATTTCAATTTGTATAAAATATAAAAACTACATAATATATCATATAGTACGATAGCAATGAGCGTGGTAGGTCCTATAGATATTATAATATGTAAATATACAACGCAGTCATCACATAAATATAGATTGTAATATGTTTATACTTTATACACATGAACCCAAAGAATGTGTAAATGTGTTTTCGGTTGTATAGGTTGGTATAAAGTGTAGTACAATGTGTCTTACTAATAATAACCAATCAACACCTATTTATCCGCCCACGACACAAACTTTAAAATACGTAATGGTAATAAATATTAATCAAACTTTTAAGAAATTTATAGATAGGTAGGTACATAAATTTGTATTACTCGTAATTGTATTGGCATGCAATGGACATTTTTAAGAAACAAATGTTGAGTTTAAGTAGATCAAAATGCGTGAGTACTTTCTTACGTTAAACGAGAATAATAATTTTTATACACTATATTTTATAGTACACGCGCAACTATTATGCGCCTATCAAACCTTTTATAATCTCAAAAACGAATGCATATTAATATAATATAGGTACATAATATACTCTACGCGACTAATACGTCCTGCACTTTGACGAGGTGTTTAAGAACCTATTTGTTTCTGATACCGTGAGATTATAATATTACATACTTTATTATAAATCTATAAGCATTCTAAACAATCTTGTCGGCGGCGAGTATTTATGTACACGCTTTACACGATAGATACATATTACCTATACATATACGATGTAGCTTCGGGCGCGCTTTGAGCACTGCGAGATGGCCATCTTGAACGGAACGCGCACATAAATATATTATATATTATTCGTCGACTACTACCTATATATATATTATTATTATTATACACAGTTAACTATTATTTATTTTGTTTTTTAATTTGCTGCGAAGTGCCTATATAGATAATCGGTTGCAGTCCAATAGCAAACACGACATTCCGGTCCGGTTCCGCGCGTACCTAAATGACCTGCGTCGCCGTAATATACTATTATAAACGTATATTAGGTACCTATATACGCATAGGTACGCCGAATTTAGTTCCCCGGGGCCCGTGTGTAGACAAAGCACGTATATTATTATGGGATATAACTGCAGCGTGATTAAAATTTTGTCAAAACCATTATAAGTTATAATTATATCATATTATTATATAGGTGTATCTACTCTCGCGGGATGTTGATACAACACACAATTTTCGTTAACAATCATTCCTTTCTATAGTATAGATACCTACACGTTTCAGTTCACGTTTAGGAGAAAAATTATTATTAAACACATAAAATGACGATGGTGATGATGATGATGATGATGATAATAATAATAATATAAGAAAAGAAACTCCAATCTTTATTATTATTATTATTATTATAGATAGAGTTTTTTGGACAGAATGGTAACCGCCCATCGGATAAGTACGCCGTGCCGGGCCTCGGCCACGAACGGTTTTTTAATAGCTGTATAATTATTGATACGATCCAATCAATTTCGAAGGGCAGTGTTCACCGGTGCATGCACCGGTGAAAACGGCAAACAACAAAAACTAGTATAGGTACAACGCGAGTACCTATATTATCTCAATCACCATGATGGGCTATATTTTTATTAAATCAAAACATTTTCCTTTTAGTTTTCGGCGCAGACCGTGGTAACGGTCTATGGTAGGTGTATAATATAGATTATAGAAACGGGAATCGTATGGTGGTGCTTGTCCTCAAAATACGCGTTCACTGAAACCTATACATAATATGTACAATGCTATATGTATAAGCTCCATCGTATAATAGGCGGTACCCTGCAGTTGAGATTGTAATATATTCCTATATGGGTATAATGTACAAGCTGTGGAAGATTTCGTGGCTTGTATATTTATTTCCAAAAAACGTCGGACAGTCGGTTAATTGAGCACTGGGACCATTGTACGGATCGCGGTCGTCACTACACGCGCATAATATATATCTACCATATGCGGTACCGCATATAATATGTTGTAATATAAAGTTTTTTCTCTTCTCTCGGACGACACAAATTGAAACGAGCAGAGGACCTCGTCGATATAGGCATATACGGACAATGGCCCTCCGTGACAAATGGGAGACCCTATCTGGTTGATTTATATTGTTTTGGGTATTTTCGTCCAACGATATAGTTCTTATACACAGCACCATATTAAACCTATATATAATGCGCGTATTGTGCGTGATATAATATATTACATACGTATTATATGAATTCTACTGACCTTTTGGGTTTTCTGTACAGGCAGTTTCCTTCTCCGGATATCTACTACAAATTATGTGTTTGTGATATACTGCTGCTGCAGCATATATGTGCATACCAATTGCGTACCATCGCGCCACAATTATATATACGACCGAGAATAACCGCAACTGCACCGCAATCGTCAATCTCGCGTTCTAAACGATTTTCATCTGAAACACGACACAAAAATCATTATTTATAGTTATTTCGAGTGCATAGCTCGAGTGTTGTGAATATAATATACACACACCCAACGAGTGTATATAGGTATCTATATTATAGACCGAAGCTTAAGTATTTTGTTTTTTAGACTGCAGGTTTTACGGTATAATTTAAAAAAAAATAAAACCATGCCTAAATATTTTATATATATAGCAAATAATATAGCTGCTGCAGCAAGTCAGAAAATTCACAATTGTTATACTTCATAAGTACAAAGACTGAAATACGCGATTTTATGGAAATCGCTGACGACTCGCGACAGCATTTTACAACAAACGCCGGCGGGTCAAATAATATTCTTCGAGTTATATGCAGTATAGATAGGAATTAATTATTTTTAATATTATGCTTAACCGTCAAAATCAATTAGGTATAGGTAATTGCGTTGGCTTTGTATCGCGATGTGCGTGATAACATATAATTAAATAATATCTGAATAATACTATAATAAATCAATGATCGCGACGAGTGTATCTATTTTACGAAGGTATGTATATAATATATTGTACTTAACATGCGGGTCTGACCCAGGGGTCATCTATCCCTGGGCCTTAATTAAGGTGGGATTATTTTGCGTTCAAAAAGATTATGTACACAATACATAATGATAATAATACTTCAAAGTATATCAAGTTATTATTATAGGTATATAGTAGTCATTATTTCTTTAAATTCTTTTATTTTAATAATTTTACAAAATATTAGATACTTCAACCTACTGTTTAGTATTTTGGATGTTATAACACTAATGATAAGTGTATCTAATACAGTATATTATTCGTGTCAGCAGTAAATTATGATTTACGACCGTTTTAAGTAAAGCTACATAATAATATAGAATATGTAAGTACCTAATATTTTATTTTCACTAAAAAAAACAATAATATTATGTCGTTATATAGTTTATCACGGTGAGTCAGTGTACCTACTTCGGTAAATAATATACATACCGGATAACAAAAATAACGATAAAAATTACCTTTTTAGAATGTAATGCTATGGTAATATTCAATGGGGAGCGCTTGACTGGAGTGTTTATTTATGGACCTGTATAATATATAGGTACCTCAAAAATAATATTCACTCAAGTGCATATATATATGGTCTAATTGATGTGGCTAATACATATGGCGATGGTTGAAGAAAATATTATATCGTATCATGACTTGGTATTTCCAAAATCATTTTGATTTTCAAGCAAACGAACGACCGACATAGTGCATATTATATATTATTATATGATGGTAAAACGCCGCTTGCCGATAGTGATAGTAATAATATTCTCACGGCTAAATAATATCATTATTCATTAATAATAATAATCGAATCCTGCGGTCAACCGGAATTGAAACGGTGTGCGGCGGCGTGAAACAGTGTAGGTATATTATAGGTATTATATTGTGTGCATAAAAAAATAGAATTTATCGATGTACACAAATAATATTTATACTTAATATAATAGGTGTCTATATAAAATGATTTCTGGATAGAGTTAGCCGATCAATAATAAAACGTATCGACTGTATCAGATATTATGCTCAGAACATATTATATAAATTACGTATTGAAAACTAAACGTCTATAGAATATACCTATAGGCTCGATGTGATTTTTCCTATTTATTTTTTTGTAATTCGTTTATTGTCTAAAACTAGATCCGAATTTATGGCTGTGCATATTTTATATAGTATACCTAATTACAAAAGGTGTAAGTCCTTGACCAATGATTATTTTTTCGCACCCGTTTAAGTATTTTAACTGAACAATAATATACGATGCATAATAATCGTATGTTCGTAAATAAATATAAATGTATGTATTACTATATACGATATAAACACCATAAATAAGTATAAAAACGATATTATATAAATATACTTAATGTGCAGTGTAGATAGGTACACTGTACACATGTATCGACGCGTCTGTAAAAATATATATGCAAATTTCGACAAATTAAAAAGCACATCCTCCGGCAAAATTCATTACCTATTCCATATTATTTTCTAAGCCTATATAGATACGATATTATAATATTTTATAGGTACTATACTAGTATACTATATTATATGTATACATAAAGTTTAATAATTCAAAAACTACTTGTTCAAGTTTTGATTTATATACATTAACATTTTTAAAAATCATCTATAATTATAACAATAATTTAGGTACAATGAAAAGGTCACAATAGTTCTCATTCATTAGATAATATGATGATTATTATGATAATGTTATTCTCATATTAATTCTAAAATTTAAAATAGTTTATATGGTTACATGACATTCCATAATTAGGTAAACAATAATCGAAGTACTACCTATACCTATTTATTTGATAATATAATATAATATTATATTCTTTTCTTCTTAATAACGCACTTGAAAATTACTAAAAATTTTACGGGACTTGAATTAACAAATAAGTAATTATAAAATAAAGAAGAGTTATGAACTATAATATAATAGATATTATATTATAATATAGGTAGTAGGTACCTATGTATCATATTATAACAGTATAGGTACTTATTTTTAGTCCATTATCCATTATATCCGTGGTATAATTTTAAGCTCCACAGAAAGATGTTTAGCATACATCTGAATATAGGTTCATTATTTTAAATCTAATTTAACTTCATTATCTTTTAAAAGGTTTAAAATTACGTGCGTTTTAATTATTTTAAAAATGAACTGTTGTTTTTGTTAAAAATGGAAATGGATAACCTCAATATGTTAATTAGGGAATAGATTAAGTACAAAACAAAATCTATCTTTAAATAATTAATTTAGTATTTATTAAAAAGTATTTCGTTAAACATTTTGTTTTGAATGAATGATAAAATCCACATTCCTTCACCAAATGCGGCTTGTTGTATTTTGACCTGCAGCCGTTTTAGATGTGATTGATCTGAATAATTATGTTTATGATTATTTTCTTTGTATTATAATTTAAAAATAAAACGTAATATATGAACGAATAACTCGTTTGCGATATGATAACATTTTGTACGTGATACAAAACATAGAAATAATCAATAGTTCATTCAGCAAATAGTGATACCACTATTATACGATCATCGTGGGATACTCGGATTACAGAATTATATTTTAAAAGTAAGAATAATTTGTGTTAGCAAACGTTATTGTGTAGCAATATGTTATACTATAGGTTACCTTCTTGAATGAAAAATTAAACTCCGCGATAGGAAAATAAGTGAGAATAGACGTAATTAACAAGAATGTAACGTGCTATAATATATGTTATACCACCTATATATTATATATGGTAAAATTGAAACACGTACTGGAAAATATATATAGGTATAAGTTGGTATTATTACAAAATACAACCGATTGTGTTATTCTTGCATATTTTCATATACCCACGGTAGTTTTAAAATAATATGTATAATAATATTATATTCTCATGCGTTTATATTATTTTGTAAGCTATATAATATTATAATATGTATACTGTACCTACCCATATTATTAAATAATACGGTGATTCATCTAGTATAATATTTTTCCCATTTTTTTCATTGGCCAATGATTAAATATAATTTTTGAAATTTTTAAGTACATAGGTAGTTTCTATTAATGAACGACCGTACATCGTTTGCGCATCATTATATTATATTGTTAATTTCCTCCTAGCTCTTTTGATGCACAGCCGCATCTCGTTAGATTTTTGAGCGTCGATTGCGCATCACCCGTTTACCTTAAGTCAAATCATGGTAGATAATTTGCGAATTAGCATATTATTTAACAACAAAACTGGAAGAGATCAGGAACAGGTAACCAAAAGTGCAAGTGGTTTATAATTGACGCTCGTAATATTCAATTTTAAAATATTCAGTAGATATTTCTGTTTAAACATATGTACCTGAACGTGGCAATATTACGAGTAATACAACTGAGGCGTAACCACGACCACCATAGATTATTATCACAATATGTATAATTTTAAAGTAAAACAAAATATAAATTCTAGACTAAACCATCAATACATCTATATTTCATATAAAAACTATTATTATCAGCATTATATAGTACCTATATATTTAAATTATAAAAATATTCGCGGGATACCACGTCTTGTATACAATATACGCTTACATTATCTATAATAAATGCAACGCGATTATGGTGCTATTATATAAAGTAGGAAACGCTCCTCGGGACAGCAGCTGTACCTGCCTATATAATATTATTATACCTTCGCGGCAGTGTTTTACGGGTAGGCAAAGAATCTATCCGCGTGACGTGCGCGCGCGAGCGTTTTTCCGCGGAATGTTAAATGTTATAAAAATAATAGACAAGCCGTTTGCGGAATTTCTAGCGAACGGACGACGACGATGAAAACAAAACGAAAAAAGAAAAATGCAATACCTACGAATAAAATTAAACGGTATAATAATATTATAGACGAGGCCGGCCGGTGGGACGAGGAGCGCTGCAGAAAGCGTCGTCGTCGTGCGACGATAAAACGCGCGCGGGGAGGTTTGGTTCCATTGTTTTTGCCGCTGCGGCAGACTCCCATCGTCGCGCATTCCACAACGGACACGCACGCGATCGACTGCGCGGCGACGTGTGCAGAGAGACATTTTTTTTCATCTCCGGCCACTAGCGGGAAAGGGTCTCTTACGCACACACGATAATATTATGTAGACGCGTATTACACTATCGTATACACACGAGCTGATGCATTAACGGTTTACACGGTGCAGTGTATACGCAGATAGGTATATAATATAATTTATATATGCCAATAATAATAACATGTATATGGGGGGCAACGGTCCAGATAAATACGTATTATGTGTACTCGTACTTATTATTGTATAGGTACGAACGCATAAAAAACGTACCGCGGACAATAAAACTCGGCGACGCGTAGGCATGCGCGTGTGTGATAACGCTCGGCATACAATCGCGCATTTACTATTTATTGCTGGTACCCATATGTCGTGGACACGGTCCCGCTAAACCTATTTACTTATATATTGTATTATATTATCTACCTATATAATATATTAGAACGCACGATAAGTGATATGGTACGCAGAGTTTTACAATTTTTTTTCTCTGCCGCCCGAGATACACGATATCCTCGTCGAACCGATTTAAAGTATATATATATTATATATAGGTACCTACGTACAGTTACTATACACATAGCTATACGCCTATATTATGTATTATGTACACGACAGATATTATATTATATTATTATATTGTATTATTATAATAATGGGTACCTATGTCGTTTAAATAACTAGGACACGATTTGCTGTGGTATAGTATATTTTACGAATTTCTACCCTTTCACTTGTCGTCGCACACACTCCATATATATATTTCAGTTCAAGTATATACATATCGCATCGTCGGGGGTATTTCGATTTTTTAATTACGTTTCGCAACACTAGGCGCGCGTATATATACATACGATTATGCGTACATCGTTATATTAATATTATTATGTGCTTGCAAATACATACCAAATATATATACAAACTACACATATATATAGGTGTAGGTATGCGTTTCACCTCTTCCCGTTGATACCATTTACAACGTATATTATACGGTCGGAGGAAGGTACCTATATATATGGTACCTACTTACGACCAAATGCGTGCTATTTACGATCCGATATAATATATTATATTAACAATAATAGGTATAATAACACGTTATTTCTATAAAACACATGCAATTAATGTATACGCCAATATGTATACATATAATTATGTCGTTATATGTTTATATAATATGTGCGCGTAACGATACACGCGTTTATAATATATTTTTCTGAATAACTGCTGCAGATATTATACTTTTGAGTTTCGACTATAGGCATTTGCGCAGTATGATATTATATATAATAGTAATATAATATATGTATTTCATTATGGCTATGATGTTTTTAATTGTTCAAATAATAGGATACTTGATCATTTTACGAAGAATTAAAGTATCAATAAGATACGATGTTTAATGAATTAAAAAAAAAAAATAAGGTTATACATAATATTATATTGTATATTGACTTTATATTGTTTTCTTTTATATTTTATATTGAACGTTAAGCTATACATATTATATACTGCGCGTGGCACCCGGACGTTCACATAATAGACATTTTAAACCGTATTTACTGTAGGCAAAACAGCTTATTTTTTGTAACTGCAATTTAATCTTAAATTATACACCCGAACAGGATAATGTATAGAATGTAAATAATCAAATCGCTTCGTGTTGGACATAATACCGTGGTACATATAATCAGTAATCACCGCTGGAACGCGTATAGTCTTATTACCTACCTATACTAGATATTAGTCTTTAATTTTTATATTATTGTGAATCTTTTATTTCGGGTAATATCAATTCGATATCCCAGAAATAATAATAATAATAACAATAATAATATACATAAAATACGGTAAAGTAAATATTACTCCAGAAACGTTACCCGCGGGTTCTCGTAATATAATATTATAGAACGTGTTGTTAATAGAAAATATGTATCGTAACTCTTAAGGTATTTACAAAACTCTTTAAATTCTAATAGTTTATAATTTGTACTATACCTATAATACCTGTATAGAGCTGTAAAAAGCTATCTGCAGTAGCTATTTTATAAATGTATACCTACCACACGAGTCGATATTTTATATAGCTATACCATTTTTTATACATATGTGCCTATATATATAAAATACACGTCATATAGTTCTGCGTCAATAAGTTTTACGCAAATATATTATACGCGTACAATAATACGCGACGTGTCGTATACCTATATACACAACGCGAGTCCTCCGACCCTGTTTAAATTGCTTTTTATGAATTATTATAACATATAATAATAATAATAATAATAATATTATATACCACCTCGCGGTAGTTATTTCCGTCCGAGACATCTCGGGTGAGTCCAAGGAGAACTACTACTTCTTTGGCCAGTGTGGTATATAATTGATTTTGTGCCGCGCTCGAACGCCAGTGGCTCGTCTCGTTAAAATCTGATATGGGTGTAAAATCCGCCATTTAAATTACGAGAGTATATATTATCTATATATATATATATATGTTATTACGTTATTTTTTTTCACTCCAACCGCCGCCGCAGCTCGTCCGGTCCCGACAACAATCGTACGAAATGATTTATGCGCCTCGTGCACGACTCGCGAGCTATACATACAAACTATCGCACGCCATCGTCAGCGGCGGCAGCCGCAGCGTGCGAGATCATATTAAAGTAATAATAATATGACTTGTCTGCGGGCACGACACATATGCGGTGCAGCCGTACCTATTTACGTGTACATAATATGCCTATACAACTATACGCACATCCGGCGTGAAAGCCGGCTGTGCGACAATAAAGCGTCATGAACCGCCGTCGATATTTAAATGAAAAAAAAATTTCCTACAAAAATAACTGTTTTCGTTTGATAAATAATTAACCATATTATTTATAACGCACGCGTCGCGTATCTCGCGGCGTGGTGTCCTCCGCAGATTTTCAAAAAAAAAAAATAAGTATAAAAATATACTCTTATATATAAACGCAATGATAGGTACCTATATATGCCAGCGTGCGTTTTATTAATATATAAACGCTGGATGCGAGTTCACACTGCGCGGCGAACGCTCTGCTACATGTAATAATATATTATTATTATTTATTATTATTATTGTATTATAAGGACTGCTGCGTCCGCTGTTGCACCGCGGTGCGGTGTCGCGGTTCGTGATTCGTACGAATAAAAATTTAACACGGTATATAGGTATATTATATGGCCGCGGTACATTATTATATCAGGTATAGGTAGGTGGAGGAGGAACTCTGAAATATACGGCGTCTGCGGACGCGTGTAAATAGTGTTTTAAATTACATTTTTTTTTTTTACGATTTGTCGTATTGCACCGTAAATTAAGAAAAACAACGTCCAATTTATTATATATTATATACTAAACCAAAACCCGCAGATATATAAAATATGCGCTCACAATTATAAAAAATGAGTTATGAAACTCTTTCCCGTGTATATAATATTCATAATATATTATAATATATTACACTTATATAGCGTGCAGTCAAAAATAAAACAACAACAATAATAATTATGGAATATTTTATCGTTCGCGCCTTTATAATAACCTATAGTACGTATATATATGCCTACATCGGGCTACATAATATAGCCGCATATACCATATAACCTACAATTTCTTCTATTGGTAATATTATACTCTATTTGATATTGTATTTTACAATATTGCTAATTAAGTTACTTTAATAATGTTCACCTATATACAACAAGTGCCAGAAATTATTTTATAGATTCAATAATCGGAATTCGTGTTGGGAAATTATCTGTATGAATGATGAATAATATACCAACTATACCTATTTCAGTCTATAATATTATATATTTTGATATAGCTGCAGTACATATTATTCACTGGCACAATTTACAATTTAATCTGATGAACTGAACAAAAAGGTTTATAAGTAAAACGGTAGTCAATAGGTTAATTATATTTTGGTAAATTAATAAAAGTTAATATAAACATTGCTTCACAAATATATACTTGGAACTCAAGACGTGTGTTATACTGTTATAGACATATTATGACCATACATTTATATCTACATTATTAAATTAAATATGTTGGACAAATATTATGTTATTATATATCCTATACAGTTAAGAATATACTCAATTATATGACTTGAGCGTTTCTAAACGATTGTTTATATACAAAGCGTAGCAACTTTAGACCGTTATCAAAAGATCATCCTATAAAATCGCATGAATAAATTTATGAAAATTAAAAATAAATATTTGTTTTAGAATAACACGTATTCACATAAGAAATATGTACTAAAATGTCATATTTGCGGGATTTTTATACTGAAAAGAATAATATTGTTTTATGGTTATTATCTAATAACAAACATATAAAAATAATGCTTTGCCGTATACGCGCCCGTACTTGTTTACAGGTTTTACGGGTTAAATACATTTTATAATTTGTTTATAATATGATATAGGTACACGTTATTAATTGTATAAATGTATAGTTTTTATCAATAAACATTATATTATAATACTTTTTTTAGTTTATTGATTTAAGCACTGCAATAAGGTATAGCAATAAACAGTAATAAGTAATAACTAATAATATTAAATAAAGGTATATAAATAATAATATTTTTTTATAATTATCACTTAGACATTTTTCTATTTAAAAATTTCACAGTACCTAAGTGCAATACATTATATAATATGAAACTATTGGAACTTATAGATTTAAATACTAAGTGTATACATTCATTTATATAGTGTATATAGGTACCTATTTAAGGTTACTTATACATGGGTCACATTCAATTAAGTTAACTGGGGATAGTTATAAAAATGTTGTTAAACGTTTAAAAAAATAATAAATATTTATAGTTTAAAACAAATTAACTAAAATCTGAAATTGCATTTATATTATTATCATATATATTTTTTAAATATATTATTGAAAGAAATATTTTGAAATAGTTACCTAAACATTTTATTTTTTTTTAAATAATTAAATTCAATTTTACAAAGTGACTGCGTGACCATACATTTTAGTTAAGTACCTATATAATATTATATACTTATAGGTACCTCTATACATAGTTGTTATTAATAAATATAATAGTTACTTACAATAATTTCATTCCAGCGGTAAATATTTAAGACCTACCGGCTACCACCTACGTATGCTATAATAAAGCATATTTTATTCCTATTGACTATGTATTTAATTTATAGTTTATATGTTGATTTATCTTTTAAAAATAAACTTGTATGCAAATGTATAATATTAGCTTAATTTTTATTATATAACTATATTTCAATGGTTAATAAGGCATTGTACTTTTTAAATCGCTAACGTAAAATCCGCCCAAATTGATGGCAAGTAACGCTACAGGTTCATTGTTTATAGATTTTTTTTTTCTAAATATCCTTTTAAAGATTTTTTATTTTGATAGTTCCCGCATGGTTATTTCACTTTGCCCTGAACCCGTATCACGGCCGATCTATTCGGTCAGTATTATTACGCCGTTAAAATTTCAAACTTGCGGTTTTCGGTAAGCCGAAAAACTAAATATTCGTCGTTGTAGCCTGAAGAGCCGCTAACCGGTTACCTATATAATTTCCGGTAATTATTATCGGTGTGTGCTGACCATTTATATTTTCATTCCCTCCCCAAATAAAAAAAATGTCGAAAAAATAATCAGATTTTTAAAATGGTCTAGCGATTGCGTGAGAAGCCAACACTGCAGTTTATTATATATATATAATTGGTGTATGAACACACCCCACTGAGTCTTGAGGGTATTTAAAACCACATTATACCACAAACAAGCGGGAAACGGCTTTTTAATTATTCGAGTACGTACCTATCTATCTAATAATATATAATTGGACTTTAGCGTGAGTTATAGTATATTATGTTCTGGAAAAAAGTATGAATGATAAATTGCAGGGTATGCGTATAAACTGTTTACCGCACTCGACGAGAATTATATATTATACAATTGTTCCATAAAGATTGATAAGGACGCGCGTTATAGATAAAACGAGGGTTGTTCTCGGTCACAACGACGGCGGGGTCACATCATAAAATCGATATATTTTTATATGATATCGTGACTAAGGCCGTTGACTAATGTCATGAATATTATACATTAAAAATAAAGTATAAATGATACGGTAATATTCTGTTATATATATGTTTTTTTGTTATTATATAGATATAACGCGCGTCACACAATATGTATATGTTGTGATGTAACGTTGATCCGTTTTAATTGTGTAATAATATATTTATTTACCTATATAAATCATAATATAACTCATTTGTATCATTATATTCATTAACAATATAATATTATATGCCATATGCCCATCTAAAATTATTTAACGTTTTGTTATTTTCTACCTGTATATGTATAGTTATTTTCATTTCACAACCAACGCTGCAAATTCAATACAGGAATAATGTTGAATTTTGTTGTACATATAGTGTTATTGTATATTATGTACCTATACTGTATTAATGTTATAATATTATCATTATTTGCATGTGGGGACATTCAGATCGTACACATTATACAAACTTATTGAAACCGCATAATATATGCAATATAACCTCTGTAAGACTGCTGTAGAGACCTTGCATCATGGGTAAGCCGACAGAACCGCGTGATTTTCAAACTAAATATATTATAAGCAACGTGTGCACCGAAAATACGTCATTAACGCGTATTTCTACAGTCTATAGGTATATAATATGGTCGTAAGGATACTGGATAATATAGAATTATAGAATGTATTATTATTATAATTTGTACGACAGCAAATATCATATAAAATACGACGGTTTAAAAGTGATAACCTGACCTAACCATACTCAACTGACAACTTTATTTGCTTACGCGTCTATATATTATTGTAAGAATTATTTAGATACTAATTTGAAATAAAAAATAGTAACAAATTCACTATAGATAGGCGTACACCGATACACGTATATTATATGATACCTGACCAGAGATGTGTGTTTTGAACATTGCATTATGTTGTAAGTACATTGTATTAATTTATAGGTACGAATAATATAGGTATTATATTTATTATTATTATTATAACATATTATTTATTCCATAAAATCGGAAACGATCGTTGAACCGTTGTTCTTCGTTACTTCGTAATGTGCACGTTCAGCCACCAATAGTTTTATGAATAATTTTCTTATAATATATGATAAATAATATATACATATATAGGTACACGTATATAATGCATTCCAGAATATTTAAATTGGGTATAATTATAGTAGGTTAACTGCCAAGAAAAACAACACTCGAAAAAATAATAAAAGGGTTTGTCCTAAATCCAGAGTACCTATATATAGTAAAAAAAAACCAAAAAGAACTACCGTAGGCCGAATATGTTAACTTTAGACAAATTATCCCTACCACAGCTATTAACAGTTATTATACATCATGTAGGTACAATGTATATTTTCTATATTATAATATACGCGTTGTTGTGCGACGATTTTAGAGTTGTTTACTATTTATTATTACGATATTATAATACTACACGCACGGTAATTAATAAATGAACATTTTTTGTTCATCAATTATATTTTGGTAGTGATGTAACGTACATTAACGTTTAAAATTAAATAATTGTTGTTCAAAAATAAACTACTTACGTATGTTTTTATAATAAGAGGAATTAAATTTGTTGCTATTAATATGTATATAAGTATAAAACATTTAAGTTGTGGTTAGTAAAAATAATAACTTAGGTACACAAAAATTAAAAGAAAATAATTTAACATTTGAATAATATATTATTGTAATTTGTAATATAATATTATATAAGTAGGCATGAAAAATAATGCTACAATTATTTTTTAGTACGTGTAATTATTATTTAAAATAATAATTATCATAACAATATTATAAAGTATAAACATAGGTACATATAATATAGTTCTTGTTACCCAAAATTACGGTTTAATTTATTTTTACCTAGTTCAGGTGTATAATTATGGTATCACTTTTTCAACTGGTACCTAAATGTATATATATTTTAAGTATACATTTAGGAATTTGGCTCTGAGCCTTTGAAGCTATAAAAATCTAAAAAGGTAAACAAAACAAAACACGGTGACCTAAACAAACTTATTATAAGACTACAAAGAATTAGTGTCGGACATTTTATTGATTATTGTACCTTATTAGGTTGGCTACAGGCTAGGAGTATGTTTCAAAGGATAAACTATAAACCACTTACAGAAACAGGGCCAATGACAATAAGAACGCTATAGGTATGCCCCGATTTTATTGCGATTATTGTGAAATATTTAACAGCTTATAAGACAAATCAACAAATGATTTTTGTAATCAAAATGAATACCTACCTCATTATAAATCAAAAATATAGTATACTTATACATAATAATTATACTAAACAATTATAAGCAAGAAATAATATTCCTGCTAGCTGTTTATCTTTGGTAAATGTTTTATCTTGAAATTCAAACGATATTATTTTATTTTATATTTTTTAGATTCTGAGCGGAGCGAGGAATGTAATGGTTTTACAATGATGTTTATTTCTTTATCTTTTTTATTCTGTAAACACTTTTTATCCCTCTAAATTTGCTCAAAAGTATCAAGTATAGCATCTTTTCTGAAAGGTAATGATCTTGAGCTAGTACTTTAAAGAGGTCATTTTTCGATTTTCGAAATGCTATTTGAAATAAAAGCGGTTAAAAGAGTAAAAACGTACGATTTCCCGATTTTATAATATTAAATAATTACGGACGACGTTTTCTACCAGAAATATTGCTTCAAATGAAAAATGACAAAAAATATTTTTTGTTGTATTTTGGATTTTGTTCCTAACGGTTTAAAGTTTGAAAAGTTTCAGTCATTTTTGAGCTATTTATAGACATTTTATTTTTTGGATTTTTTTTGTTGTAATTCAGTTAAAAACATTCGTTAAGACTTTAAATTTGGGTTGTTTACTAATATTAGCTTTACCTAGACATGGTGAAATTTTCAAAACATTTGAGCGACTTATGAGCTTTTTTTTTATTTTATATTTTTTTTTCATTTTTATGATATTTCTTAATTATAAATTATAATTATAATTATATAAATTACCTATTTATATAAATCGTTCTTAAGCTGTTCTTAAAACGCTTTGTTTATCACCATAGAAACGAATAAAATTAAATAAAAAAGATTCCCTCGTCCGCTCAGAATCGTTTGTATCGAATGGCCATCATTGCATTCAAATCGAATACAGTAAAATTACACTATCCTGTCCGAGGCCCGAAGGGACGATGGACAAACATCCACCACCGAAATGCGCTGACCTAATTTTTTTCTCTTTAAGAACAAGTTATTATTCTTAAATAAGGGTCGTATATATTACAGGTAGTCGAAAACATTTTAGGATTTTTAAATGTCTTTTTTTTCCGCAGTAAGTCTTAATGCATATTATATAATATGTACCTATGTCAGAAATATATAATTTTCTCCTTTATCAAATTTCTAATCTCTTTTTTAATATATGTATTAATTTTATTAACTGTTCCAATTGTCTCTTCCATTGTTATATATTTATATAAATTCTTAATGTTTTTCGATGTTTATTATAAATCTTCTTTATCTGTAAAGACATCTTATATACATGTACTTAATATACAGTTTTTGGAAAAGTATTACTATTAAAACTTGCTCCATTTGTTTTAAGTTCCAAAAATGGTTTACTGGTTTATTATTTACAACAAAATGCGAACTGTATCTATAAAGTTTTTCCATGATTGTTTGAAATATGTTTTTAATTCTTTTTCTATTTCCTTTACTATTTGGTCTGTTTTTAAAAATGTAACTCTGCCATACGATGAAACTTGCAAAATTCGACAATATTGTCCAAAAGTGCCAAAACGTAACTTATAACTAATTTGTCATGCTATTGTGTAAGTTTGATGCCCAAAGGTATTAATAATATAATTCGTATTATATATAAATTTTAATATATTTTATGGGTAGGTACCTATTAGTTTAATACTAAGTTTAATTATATATCATGGAATACTATATAGTATATAATTGTAATAATAACGATACGACATTACAATATTATTATAACTGCAGTATATATTATTTTCTCTAATTCATATTACATAAGCACACAGTATAATACTTACAATATCGACATAATAGGTAATATATTATATTTATATAAGTACCCATATATCATTTAATGTATAATATTAAGTTTTTAATCAAAGTTGTGTCCAACTAGATACAGACTTACAAATGTTATTTTTAAATCATAATTTATTGTTTATAAGTTTATAACGTTCTTAAAATGCAATATAATATTAATAGAATTTAATATTATGTAGCATTTATACTCGTGAAAAATAGTGACTTTATTGCATACGCAAATACCTATAAATCATCTATTGCACATGTGTACATGCAATTATGCACTGCAGTTCGCTTTCAATTTTCATATAAATACACTTTTTTCAGTCACAATTTAATTTAATTTGATCTTGTAAGTACTACCGAGAATGAAATATAAGCTAATTTTAACTAAATAACTAAATAATTTATCTAAATATTTTTAAGTGAACAAAAGAGAAAACATGAAAATAAATAACTTGTGTTGTGTTAGTGCTATATGTATCAAATATAGGAATGGGCATTTATTATTTATATGGAATATGTCACAATAATGTTACATAATAAATAACTGACTAATAACAGACTTATGTTTTTATCTTTAAAAATATGAAGAGGATTTCTTTTTATTAGTATTAAGTAGGTTTGAAATAATGTGGTTGGCCCATTAAAAACGTGTAAATATATTATTATAACAGGGATGGCCAGAGAGAAGAGACTCGCGAGACATACAATGAAATTAAAAATATGTACGAGCCAAAGAGAAAAAAAAATGTTCAAAACTATCATAAAATATAAAAGTATATTGCATATATAATTGCCCCAATAATTTGTTATTGGTATAGATTAGGTATCAAATATTGTTAGGTAGGTACAATTCAAATACATAATTAAAAAATTTATCATACTAATAAAAATATTCCTTGCCTTATTACGGTTGGACACGAGCCGCCGGTTTTCCATTCCTATTCCCTGATATAATAATTTAAGCACTTTAACCTATATCTATATAAGTATACGGAATAGGTATTCTTATTTTAGTTTATTATATTTCTTATTTTAATACTTATTAGGTTTAATTGAAATATATGTACATTGAAGCATATAATATAATACTATTACATCAAATATAGATATTAAAATCCAGGTATACCGAATATATACTTTATATTTCCTAGTTCCTAGGAATAAAATCCGCTAATAGATTTAAGAAACAATATTATAAACCAATTTAAACAATATAAGTCTCATGCTAAATGTAACAATTTGAAAATGCACGAGTCATGGTAAGATTTGAAGTTGGTAAATTTAGACGTTCATTTTATCGCTGAAAGCACATCAAAAGTCCAACATCCTACATTACTACATTTATAGACACTAGACACACCTATATACCTCTATTGTACCGATTTTTGTATGAAGATTAAAATGTAAGCTATAGGTACACCTATATATACACGGGGATACACATATCAAATTAGGTAAGAGGTATCTAAATATACTAATTAATATAGGTTTTTCTGTAAAAAGTCTAGTCCGTTTATATAATATAGGTAGGTATTTACTTACTAATACGTTTATCCATAATATACCTATATGATGCATATATAATATACATACAGCCATATAGCTCAGCGTGTTATACTAACGAGTCGCGTATACCAGGTTAGATTCCTTATATATATATATATATAACAATTAAACTATATTATATACTTACATAGTAAACGCGGTTTACTCACCTAACCCATCATCAGTTACCATCGTATATACCAAGTATACCAACACATATAGGTATATACTGCATACCTATTTATACCTATATAATATATATATAGTATACCCACCTATATATGTACCGCATACCTATTTACCTATAAATATATAGTATTCCCACCTATATATATATATACACATCGGACTTACCGGACGTGTTTGCAGCGCTGCTTTCGAAACGCGCTCTATATATATATAGACATACCACGGACGACCGGCAAATCGTAGTCATTTACCTATATAACCTTTACACCATATATATATATATATAGATGTGTATATAATTTTTCGCACATATACATAATTACATACATAATACTTAGGTACATACATACATACCTACATACAATATAGCCGTGTGGATACGTATCGGTTTTGCGGACAGTGATATATATATATACCTTTATGGACACGCGGCGCGAAAATGAAACGCGCGTGACGGACGTGCGTGACGGACGGACGGACGGACGGACGGACGGATCGCGGACGTATACGCACGTGTCATCGTATACGTTGCATCGTACAGCAGTACACGACGACGGTGGCGGTGACGACGACGACGATCCCCGGCCGGCCCGGCCGAAAAAATAATAAAATAATTTGTAGGAGAGAATCGGAGGGCCCCGCCGTATAACAACAATAATAATACGTGTATAAAAGACCCGACGACGACGACGAAAGTCGTATTATACGGCCTTTTTTTTTCCCCGTTCTCGGGTTTTATGGCGACGAGGCTATAAAACCTCCGGTGATCGCGCAGCCATGTTTGAATGCCGCGGCCCGGCTGCGCTTCGTTATTATTATAGTATATTATAGTCACCGCGAACCTAATACTACCCATACTATATGAGGTACGATGGTATACCTTCGACGTATACCTCTTTTGTAGCCGATACAATATTCTAATGACGTATTTGATAGTGACGATCCGTACATATATTCTAATATACGTTTAGCATATTATTATCATGCGTTCACCGGAATACGTCGATTTCTATCATGATGTTTTATACCGTATATACCTATACACAACGGATTACGGTTTTCGATCTTGGTTTCGACGTGCGCCCGTTCGTCGCTGGCGATGATCTCATATATTATTATTTTTATTCGGTAGATCGGCGCGTTTTCTCGTCCGCCAGAAAGCGCGTGCGGGAAGAATGTTTGCGTCGTGCCGTCGTCGTCGTCGCGCGTCGTCCCGGCCGACCGGTGGCGACGACGCGCGACAGCACCCGACGACACGACGAATGCGCCGCGGTGGCCAGTGGTGTCGGTCTCCGGCGCCGGCGGGTCGGCGGGGAATCGATCTCCGCGCGCGCTTCGCACACCGCGCCGCCCGGCTAAGATGGCTTCCAGGCGCGCGCAACCCGGGGGGCGGGGCCCGTGATTGAGTTATTGGACGAGCGTCTGGGGCGGCCATGAATGTGCCTCGGCGGCGGCGACAAAGGTTCCCCTCCGCGCCGCGTCCCGCCGTCCATCATCGGCCGAGCGACGCTGCAGCCGTCCGCGCGGAATTTCGTGTGGGTATTTTTTTCGTATTTTTTCAGTTTTTTCTTCCTTTCCCTCGTTATTCGCTTTGTCCGAACGCTGTGTGTCTATTGTCGCGATATGGCTAAAAATTCTTACGACGACAATATGGTTTTTATATAGATAATAAGAAACGCTATTTTTCTGCGAAATCTTCGGCTCCGTTTGCGTTCGGAAACGTGCGACAAAAAAGAACTCGTCGAGTGGAAAATATAAAATAACCGATGACTCCTATATTTAAGTCGGCGAAAAAAGAAACCAACAGGGCCCGCAACATATGTATATGCATATATCTACGTTGTATAATATAATATATAGGTATATCCAAAAGTACCTATATTATATATACGTTATACCTATTATGTAGATTCATTATATACGAATAATAATACAGATGTGGGTATAGTTTGAGCGGTTTTCAATCCATCTGGAAATGTGCGCGGGAAAAAACTCAATATCTGACATCGCAATACCTTTCATAGATATATTATTATTATTGTTGAGCCGGGGCGGTGAATTTAAACCCCGATAATCACTGTTCTGTATGATGATGGAAATTATGTTTGATGAAAGTATATTTTTAACGCGATGCACAAAACGATAATTCATTTTATACTGCAGAAATTTGTTGAATTGTAAAGTATTTTGTGTAGGTACCTATATAATGTGTATATAACACATATAATATAATGATTTATTTCAAACGTCTTATAAAGGTACCTATATAATAATATATGCGCATCAATTAAAAAGTCAACGTTCAATATATATATATTATTTAAATATATTATATACTATAAAAAATAATAGTATACTATATACTATATACACGTATAGTATACTATATACTATATACACGTATAGAGGTTTATATACGGTCATGACGCATACCTAATTAATGTAGGTACAGCATTTAGTTATAAATACTTAAATATAACAATTTCATATTTAACTATAAGCATTTAAAATAATTATGCATAAATAATTACGCAGTGCATGGAGGTAAATATAAATGCACTTTTAAGTAGATTTAATAGAAACAGTAGGTATATTAAACGTAAAGAGTATAAGTACCTAATAATAAGAGGATAGTTTATTATATAACTATGTGGTAATTATTTAAGTATACGCGGTATGACTATAATATAAATCAAATTTAATGTACACTTTGTGTATTAATAATATAGTATGTATATTATTCTATAGAGTACGTCTAATAATATATAGTTTATGTATAGCTAGTTATTGCTACCTATATATTATATTTACAATCTACAAATGGTCAGTGCTAAATAATTACCTATATAGTAGGCGGTATATATACAAACATCAAGTTAATTTTTACTGTAATTGTTTAAGTGCGTCGTTATACATACATAATATATAATATTATAATAGGAGTATTGTAATGTGTATATAATAATTAACAAATTCGTAAATAAAATTATAGTTTTTTAATTATTCCTTATCATTTTATAGAGTTTCTATTATCTATTATAATATTTATATAATATATACACATTGGTACCTTGTAAATAATTGTCCATATGTAAGTGCCTATATAATATATAGGTATACTTGGCAAATTATCTTTTTCTAAACAAGTATTTCACTGCAGTGATTACATTTTCAAAATATTTAAACTATTTATATATACTATACAGCTTTTAGTGAAAGCAGGAATTTTACATCTATGAATTTGTTTATTATTATTTTTCTACTTAGGTAAGTAGTAGGTACCTATGTTGGTCAATAAGTTTGAAAATTAATTAAGTACAAGTTTCTTCAAATGTATTAATTATTAGTTATAGTGATTAAAAATATCAAAGTTCAAGTTCGAATTTCTTACAATATTGGATGTTTAAACGAAAATTAACTAAAAATTAGGTATACCTATACCATAAAAATACCAGTTTTATTAAGACATTATATAAGATGTATTATTGTAATATTATATTTAATTATATTCGTAGAGATTAAACATTTCGCCATATTCGTTATACGTACCTATAACCTATATTACTAATACCTAAATAATCACAATAATATTTTCAAAATTTTAGTTTCAACCCATAATATATGGAATCTAGAACCTATGTGTATCATATTATAATAGGCATTCATAGAATTATTTCTTAAGAAATATAAGATGACAGATCGTTTACGGTCATAATCGTTTCTCGCATATACAATAATGATATAGACCTATATCACCATAGATGGTGTCTATAATTTAATTAAAATTGATAAGAATACATTCATTATATTGAAGTCACCGACAAGGTAAACTCGCTACCGTATATTATAGCTCACAGCTTCAATATAATATATACAGCAGAGCGACTTCTCCAGCTTTTATTTTTTATTTTATCGTATCAAATATAAATTTAATTTTTAATTTTAATTGTAACAAATTATTATTATTATGACTGTTATGTATAACCTTCTATTATTATTATCGTTAGGTATTTTTATTCAAGATCTTCAATATAAACGTGCAGTAGGTAACATATAGGCACGTGTGTAAAGTATGAATTTAAAGCGTAAAATATATGTTGTGCTGATGTTTTATATATATTACATTTAATGAGTATTAGTATAACACTTATTATATTATATTACTATTATAGCGTAGTAGAGTGTGAGTGTATTATTATAAACTTAAAATGGTATACGTTACACACAATCATAAATGAGCGCTGTTTTGGATTAGTCTATACTTTTGTACATAATAGTAATAATATAAGGAGTATAATACAACAATTTTTAGAGTATTGTTATCTGACGGATTCAGAATTTAGGATTGTAAGAAGTAGCTATGTATAATATAATTATATAAAATATATAGATATTATATAGGTAGCAAAAACTGAAGATGACTAAAAAAAGTTTTGTTACTACCTAATTATAGATTATTTATTTAGTATTTAGTACCTATAATATGTGGATATAGGTACAGCTATTGTAAAGTATAATAAACAGTCTAAAAAATGTGTTACCCCCGCTACCCATATTACACACCCCACTCTTTTTAATAACAAAATAATGACATAGGCACGTCATGTATATCTTTATAATTATTTTATACATTCATGCTATGTTCAGTCGAGAAGCGTACATGCAGCTGCAGCAGCCGTAAGTTATGACCCTAAAGACTAAAGTGCACATGCAATATTGAATTCCGTAAGGATATGTTAAACGATTTTGAGGATACCACGTCATAATATTATAATAGGTACGCATGCCACAAATGAATTTACTGCAGCTCGTAAAATGTTAATCATAACAATATAACGATTTGGATTCGTATCATAACAGCAGGGCCTATATAATAGCTGCATGTAAATTTCGTATCCAGTGCATATAAATAAAATGGTGTATATTATATACTATATATACATATATATATATATACCTCCTTTATATTATTATTATATATACTGTCTACGACCAACCTCAACCCGAGTCAGACGTGCCGTAGGTCGTGGCGATAACGTACATATATCTACACAATAATAATAATAATAATATATACCGCGAGACGTCGGCGAGCAATAAAATTGGACATAAAATTTTTTTTTATAGCCCGCGCCGTCATTAATGCGTAATAAAAATGACAAGTTTGTATAGTACCTACCTACATATATAATATAATAATATAATATATACGCGCGGCAGCCCGCTATTTGACTGGGCCAGCTTGATCGACGCGAACTATATTATATCGTATACACATATTATTATATAAACAAATAATATATACGTAGTTTTATATCGCCGACGGAGTGCGAGGTGATCGCTTAAACGGTCCACGTGTGGTGTAGAGGGGGTTCGATGGCCGGGGGAACGTATATCGAGAAGTGGCAATTCGGCCCAGATAATAAAAACGTATTTTACGATTATTGCGCTACTCATTTCCTTCACACACACGCAGAGCTTCTTGTGTGTGTTTGTGCGTGTTTATATACATGATATATAGTCACACTATTTATATTTATATGTACATATACATAGAAACTATACAGACACTGCAGAGGTGTGTGTGTGCGTCGCAGACTGCTGCTGCTGCTGCGAGTCTGTACACGGAACGACCTGTGGATTTCGTGTTATTACACCAATTAAAAAGCCATACGCATAATGATACAATATGTCTATATATATACAAACTATAATATTATTATACCTATCAAAGGGGGAGAAAAAAAAACTCCGTTGACGAGATTGACAAGACCCGCATATTGTTTATATTATAATATAATACCTATTATACAGTATACACTGTATATGTATAGTTGTAATACTTTATAGTTATATTATATTATACTATACTATATTACGCAGTGCTTTTTTCTTTACGGTTTTATAAACGTTTTTTTTGTACCCCACATCCAAATTCGTTGGTTCAAACCAGTGTTAGCTTATCGCCATGTTATTGTCACGGTACGGGATAATGAACCATATGTAAATGATATGGTGCAAATATATCATATGGTGCGTTTTTTCCATACCGGTTTTGAGCGAGAGAATTTCTAGATTAACACCAGATTTTATCGTTATACACTTATACGAAAGGTGGTATTAAATATTATATAAATTATAAATGTTCTTTGGGTATAAATGAAAAATCGCAAGCCATATTATAGATACAAGTATTTTACGATTTTCCATCATAGACGAAAAATAGGTAATTTATTCATTCAAGACGTAAAATGATATTCACAAAATAATCGTTGGAGATATATAATAATATAGGTAGGTGTCTGCTATATATGAATATGTTATTCCACACTAAAAGTCTTGTACACGCTAAACGTGAGAAAACATGATGTTAATTATTTATTATATAATATTATTAGTGGCGGCTCGCTCGTGGTAAACGGAATGAGAAACATGCGAATACAATTTATAATAATAATAATCTGATATGAATACCGTGCACACCTAAAATAATACCTACAGGTAAAAATATACTTTAGGTGTAACCTATAGAAAACCCAAGTGGCGAGCAATAATTCTTCAGTAGTTTATGCGCATAGCTCGGCGATAATGGACGATAAAAATTATACATGCAAATTTTACACACACTATCAAGTACATAAACCCGTACCTGTATATAATGTATATTCAGTATACAATTGTAAATTATGAGTATCTGCAGTGCGTATACTTAAGCGGCTTCAGTACGTATAAACGATTATAATGTACCTACAGTGTACACCATTATATATACTTAGAAAATACTTACTAATATGTACAATGTACCTATAGATATTAGATACACACTAAACTACATACCTCTATATCTGATTATTGACGATTTGTCTTCGTATGTTCAGTGTATGCCACGTTTATATACATATATATATATATATATATATATATATATATATATATATATATATATATATATATAGACTCGTTTATGCATATGAAAAAATATTATAATATATGCACCACATGTTTTCAAATGTACCAAACCATACTATACGATAGGTTTAATGTAAATTAACACAATCTGTATGCCAGATATAATTGAAAAAAATCACTTACCCGCGTACATGACCGTCGTATGCCTGTATTGTACATTACTGACTGCAGCATATATAGGTACAGTATAGCAGCCACATCTGAGGTCCGTCCTTGTAGTGATTTTGACTCTACGCTGAAAAGGATGTAGTGCGTGTCATATTATTGTGTCTGCTGCAGGGTGACCGAACAAAATTTAAACACGGGTGTGGCGGCGGCAGTCCGACCCGTACGCGTACCTTCCCAATATTATTGTATATATTTGTGCGGTCGAAAAATAATAAATCGAAATAAAATAAATGTACCGTTACGGGTTTATTATTATTATTTTTTTTGTATAACTAACGCGCCGTTGCCGATGATTTATGAGCGGGTCCCGCCGTAAATCAAAAGGTTCCGCCGAAGACGAATGCGGCGGCCTCTTCGACCGCAAAGGCATTTACGCGCGTATCTAGGTCATCCGTGCCCATTGTCGTCCGCACGTCCAAACAAACGCAATGTTGTCTGTACACAAAGTGAACGACGCGGCGCAACGGTGTTTGGGTTCAATATTTATCATTTATATAATATACGTTAGATCGACCGATATATTATTATCATTATATATTTTATACCCTCCGCCGACCGGACAGTGCAGCGTGTAACAAATTGTTCAGAAATTGCGGTCCGGACCATCGATTTAGACCCACAGCAAAGTGTATAATATAATATTATATAATGGGACGTTATATCGGCATAATATAAACGTATAACACTATACCTATATTATTATACTTGTATATTGTATAAAATATTATAAATGACCACGGGTACAATCCTCCGGCTTCGTCACGCATCTCTGTATGTTATACATTCGCAATAAATATATAAGTACTGCAGTCTTATACGCACACGCCTGTGCTGCAGTAGTACTCGCGTGGTTGCAGCGGATCGCCAAAATGAAAACGTTTTCAATATAACACCTATATGCATGTCGGATGACCCATCGGAGATGCAATCAAACCTGTGGTGCACCAGCTAGTGCACTCTATATTATGGTAAACATATTATGCACATTGCACCTACGTAGTAAGATGTACTCTGTATAGGTAAGTATCGCCGAAAACGCGATGACATTTTTGTTTTAATGAGGTCCAATCGTCAAGCCATGACTTCGAACTGGGTTAACCTAACACTGTATATGTATACTACCTATAATATTAAACTCGGGGATGGACGGTTGTCTTTGTATTTTTGTGTTTATTATATAACATTATATTCTATTAGAAAACAAACAACAGTTACGGGGAAAAAAAAGTTTACACACTTTTTTTGCGTTCTTGTTAGTCACGGTTATTTTTAAGGAAAATTCGAACTATCGTAATTAATTATTGTAACTAATCTATTCAATAATTCATAAAAAATTATGAACATTACACCATGGTTTTTAATTAATACCTACCTATAATGTACCTAAAATCTTTCAATCTAAATAATATTTTAAAATTATAACTTAAACAATCATTTACATAATGTTCGTATACGATTCTATTTTTTTTTTATCATGAATAATTGAGATTTTAGTCATTATTTTTACATTCACTTAAGATTTTCACCAATTACCATGGCAACGGGGATTTTTAATTGAATAATATTTTTTTAACAATTTTATTTGAATACAACGTAAAATATATATAATATAATAATATGGCAATAACTATGGCTTCTTAGAGTATTAAAAGTTATAGTAGTTCGGTATGTATTAACTTCGACGCGTCGCCAACGAATTGCAGCTGCAGGACTTTGACGTGCAGTATATGAACCTATAATATCGATGCGTTCGTACAACCAACTATTAATACATTTATAGCCTTTTATATATATATTACGTGTGCGCGAGTGTGTGAGCAGTGCGGTGCGCCAGTGCCCAGCCAAATCCGTATATAATATATATATAGTGAACGTCTTGTGCGACCGTAAGACATATATTATTCAGAAGCCTCCATATTATAATTGCTTTTCTCTCGTCTCTTTCGCCCGCTCCCGGCCGCCGAGTGCGAGTCGTCGAATAAATCGTACGGGGCGAAATTATATATATCCACGGGGGTTATACATAGCGTGTGCTGCTGCTGCAGAAGGGTGCAGAATGCGCGGGGTGGCAGCAGAGGGGCACACCACGTGCAGCGGCTCTTCTCCACTCCTCGTCTCGATGCGCCACGCGCGTTTCTAATAATAGTGATTCCGGCTGTATACGTATATTATGTACACACAATATATTATATTCAGAGGGAAAAGCGCTCGTCTTGTATACTATACACGCACGCACACTCCGTCGTATATATATACGTGTGATCATTATACTTGCTTCCGTACGGGAAAGTTTCTTGGCGGCGCGAACGTTGAAACAACATCGTTACTCAGCTGCCGGTGGAAGTGGTGCGGTCCCGCGGTAGGGGCGGGTGGAGGAGTAGGAATAGTGGTTGATATAGGAAGACGTCTCTTCCCGAGGGTTCGGCCGCCGCCGGCCATATTTCTTTTTTAATCGCCCGAATAACTCGGGTTGCCGCCTCGAGAAAACCTATATGTATACACGATATTCCCGTCGAGGCAGCTGCAGCGTCCGCTCGTATATAAGTATATAAAGTATATAACATATATATATATATAGGTATAGCCGTACAATATATTATATACACGGCGCTCATCGTCATCGTCGTTCCTCTTTTGATCTACGCTCTCAAACTCGCACACACACACACACACACACACACACACACACACACACACACACACACACACACACACACACACTGCTATATCGATGTTATACTACGTACTTATGTTGTATACGTATCGAACAACATTCGAGCACGATTGATATATGCACACCTCGCCCGCAGTGTTATATAGCGGACGTATGAGCGTATAATATGCGTATTTTATTATATTATACTTTGTATAAATCGTCGTCATCGTCTGTATAATATATTCGTGAGTGTGGCCTCTGACGTTTATAATTTATTATACCCTATATGGCGGCCTATAACACTTTACCTATAACGAAGCTCGGTAAAATAATATCGCGAAACGGCGTACGATGGCTGACTATCCAAATTTATACTTAATTTTACTCCGCGGGAACAACGCACTGTTTGCTCTGCAGTCAACGTACCCATTTGAATATTATTGTATTTTAATTACCTCTTTCTTCGAATCGTAATTTGAATACTTTTTATATTTTTTTTTTACAACACGCCGTACGTGTACTCTGCAATGTCCCTTTATAATTTATATCGTTGTTATTACTGCATATAGGTATCTATATTGTGCAGAGCGCGGGGTGTACACACATGCAGCAGCACAGCTCGCCCTTTCTCATAAACGTAAGTCGTATATAATATACCCGCGGCTCGTAATATATAATAATACTTACCACGATCACGATGTATATGTATATTATTCTTTATGTAAATCGTCGTCTCGAGTATATTTGTGAGTGCGGTCTCGGATGTATAAATATCCTACTACGTGTAGATCGTGTATATTGTGCTGCAGTACATAAACGTACATGAATCAAACGAGGAAAACGTTCGCGCGATAAATTTACCCAAATGCCGTGTACAGCCGTAATCTAAGCATATACTTAAATACGTGTGTGTGTGAGTGTGTGTGTGTGAAATGGGCGACGTGTGTGTTTTACGGGCCACAGAACGTAATCGAACTGTCGCGTTGTCGACGCGTACAAGTTTTTCCAATTTCAGAGTCCATTATAATATAATATGTACGACACGTATATATTATTATTATTATAATTGTATAAACTTTATCGTATGTATACCGGACGTATCGCTATAATATGATATCTCGGAGTTTTTTCAGTCTCGAAGGGACGACGCATTTTCATTACGTCGACTATAATATAGGTACTTACGCGTATATAATAATGATAATAATAATAATATAATCTATAAGCGAATACGATATTATAATAAAAATATATACGTACTAGCTATGTATTATAGTATATGCTCCAGTAACGGAGCGGTATACCTATATATATTATATATAATACATTGCGCAGTATTTTCGGGCAAGTTGTGTATATTATAATATAATGCTAATTCAAAAGTCAAATAAAATCGTTTTAACCGCTCGTATATTCGAATGGGAACGATAAAAAAAAATGTGTACGACGAGACGCAAAACGCGAACGAGAGTAAACATAATACGAGGACATTTGCAGTTTAAAACTACTTTAATTAACTTTTTAATGTTGAATTAGTACGACACGGACCATTTGCAGTAGTTTTATTTACATAAAAAAAATATCTCTACATTTATTTTATTTTATATTTAAATTTGAATTGAACTTGCAGATATCAGTTATTTTTTTCAGATTAACAATGTTTTATGTGGATACGACGACAAGGCGAGGGACCTCCGTGTCCCCTCCCCCGTATCTGCTATAAAAACTAATTTTTGAAAATGAACCCTATAATATATTGTTTATTTTAATTTTCGTTTGTCAAAATAAAATATACTACTTTTCAAAATTGTAATGCCGATTTTTTCAATTAACCATTATATTTTCTATTAAGCGAATATCTGTATGGAGCTATGCATTTTTCAACTTCAAACGTAATTCCGTTCAATATATTATTAATTATTATATAATGAATAGAGTCAAACACGCGGCTAGGGCACTCTTAGCTATTTATTTAGGTATACAAGGTAGGTATGGAGTGTATACTCGAAATGTTATGTATTATACATTATATTTTATGTTTGAGGCTAAAATTGCATGTAATTGTTATTCCCGGGAAACAATAATTATTACCTACTTAAAGCGACCGTCGGCAAGATTAATAGATAAATATTTGTATATACAATAAATTGTATACCTAGTTCATTTAATTATAAACGTCAGTTGTGCAGTGTAACCGCGTGCAGTTAGGCGCGTTATAAATTATATCTAAAATGGAATCGTTTCGGAACTACACGCAATAAATCGTGAGCACGGTTCAAATTGTGTACAAATTATACATTATATTATAATTTATAGGATGAATAATAACGTGCGATGATTCAGTGCGAGTAATATTGCATCTTAACCTGATAACCACCGCAGTTTGTATACAAGTTAATAGTAACCGTTTAGGTGATAATAGCGTAACCACTATTAAGGTTAGCGGGTACCTACGCAGTTTATAAAGTTAGCGGGTGCGCTATTATCTGTATATATAGGTAAATCGCGTCGCCAAAATCGAACGCATTATTTATTTTATCAAAAATCGAATATTATAAAAGCCCGAGTCATCGTAATTTAATAATATTCAAATATTGTACCAATAGTCCTACCAGCTATTATACCTACATATTATTATTTTTTTTTCATTGATCTCAAACGATAAATCCGAGATTTATGATCATTTTTTTTTTTATTTAATAGAATAAGACATTTCTATATCTATGGATAATAGAGAACAATATGACCATTAGTTAAGGAGTTATTCACAAATATACTTATATGAATAGTACTACATTAAAGATAAACAGTAGGGTGACATTATTTGTAAAGCTATAATTCTAAGTGTAACTAATAGCTAGTGATATAGGCTTACAACTCTTTTTATATTGAGCTGCACACGTTTGTTGATTTTAAGAAGGCGTTATCCTCGGTTTCTGGTTCCAGTGCATTTTCAACGATCTATTCTGATATTTTATCAATCTCGCACATATTATTTGAGGCATTCGGTCATAATATGTTTCACAGTCAGTTTAACACCGGAGGATTCATTCACATGTGAGGGCTTTTTCTTTGGCCATCAGGTACCCGTCAGGTCACCAAAACCGAACGTTTTATTTATTTCATCAAAAACCGAAAACATAGAACAGAAGCCCAATAGTCATCGTAGTATAATAATATTGTAACACAGGTCATACATTAAATTATTATTAGATATATATAAAAATATATATATGCATATAGGTACCGTCGATTGAAATACCCGAGCGTGTCCGTCTGCAGCTTAATATATTCTTCCGGACGGGCCATTATTTCCTGTTACATCCATCATTATACACGTGACTCCACGTACAATCATAATTCACGTATATATAATATATATATATATATATACTAAGGGATCCGGTTTCACGTAACTATTATATATCATGGTGAAATACAGCCGAAATATAATACATAATACATTATAATAACCGACAGTGTTCCTTAACATTTTTAATTATACGTATCATACCGCTCCGTACCGCGATGAATCAACGATTCGTCGCGTATAATAAAGATCATTATTTTTTATAGCTATACATTATATTATAATATGTACCTATTTTATATAATATAATATAATATCTATGTGATCATTGCACATGTATAATAAGATATAAAGGCTAACAATTATATATATATATAATATATTATATTACTTGATCATAAAGATATGTTATTATATTTATTAAAAATAATTTTTATACGTATATTATAATGGTTTACCTATAAATGTATATTTTTTACGATAATTGTGTGTTAATTTTTTCAAGTGTGATTTACAAGCTATATTACTGTATAATAATGTATTAAAGATGTCAACTTAAAATTTTTTTAATATTTAATTATTTTAACCGATAAGATTGTACGAAGAGGTCGGCTATTCAATATTATAATATATTAAATTGCCAAAAATCCGAACTCACATTTATCCCCGCAGGTCTATTTTATTTTTGAAACCAAATATAAATTATACAACTTTGTTCACGTTTGATATAGGTTAAACATCAAACAATAAATTAAATTACCTATACCACGATTTGATCGTAAAATATATACATCTTAACATATTGATATTTTACACAAATTCAGGTATAGCCCTGTATAGGTATATTATACTTTTTGTCAATGGATACTGGGTGCCCAATAGAATAATTTGTTAAAAATTATAAGCCATTTTTTCTAGAATATTGAATAATTGTTTGAAGTGTCCTTACATTGAAATTGAATTTGAATTAAAAAGTAAATGCTCAAAATTTCGATCAAATCGTTTTAAATATATGCACATAAATTTGTTAAAAGCGGTAATATTATTCTAAAATCAATGATTAACCACTTTGGTAGAATAAACAATAATTTAAACAGATGGATGCATAAACCATAATAATATAATGGTTCTACACAACTACACTAATATACAAGTTTTTTATAAAAATAATTTGTGTAATATATTATTTTAGTATAAAATTGAAAAAAAAAATTAACTTTTTGTATTATGTTGAAACATAATTTGAATTTACTTCCTGGAGAAATGTTGAAGTGATATACACATGTCAAAATTTTTATTTGTGTAATCTATATACCTACCGAAAAATATAGTTCTATTTTAAAAGTACCAACAGTTAATTTACGTAAAGTTGCCATAATACAATGGTTGTATAACTTTACTGCAGTATATCAACAAATTGTGTAGTTATTAAGTATGATATCCATAATAGCATGCGTATCGCTTACAATGTGTATCTAAAATGTGTCTAAAAAATAACTTTAATTTAATTTAAATTAATAATACTTTTTTATCAATTTAAATAAAAGTATAAATAATTAAGTGCTGTTATTGTTTATGTATAGGTACCTATCATATCATTATATACATTTATACTAATTAGTAATTAGTAATAAGTATAATAACATATATGTATAGGTATACCTATACACTTATACTTACTACTACTACTTACTAGTACTATACCCATATACTTACTACTATAACTTACTACTTACTTAATATATATTTAGCTTAAAACCAAATAGTATCATCATAATACTTAACATTGTTAAACATAACATTATTCTAATAGTAGTAAATTAAAAATTACACATTGTAGTCGATTTATTTTTACGGTATTCACTATATTGTTGTCTCGGTTACACTAAATTAAGCGATGTGTTTTTAGCGATAATGTTTGACTTGGACCTAAGAACTTTAATCCGTAATACCTATATGAACGAATCCGCGGTTTAAACCACGGTTACTATACTGTATTTTCTTTATTAATGTGCCAGGTACCTATAGTATGTATATTGCCTGTTAAAACTTAAATTTTATAGAGTTATAAATAATTGATTCGAGAACGGACCCCCTACAGGTATCATTATTATTTATTACCTATATAGTATGCTGAAAGTCAGCTAATATTACTAAGTATTAGACTAGTACATTAATTAAAATTATTGAAAAGTATAGGTATATTGAAAACCTATTTTTAAAAACTATGTTGATGCTTATAGGATTTTTTGTTGAATGTAACAAAATGTATAATACAAATTACAATTATAGGTACAACCATTATTCTCAATTCATCATTAGTTTTTAGATAATATAGATAAACAAAAATGTAGGTATAGTTTATTAATCATTAATTTTCATTGGCGTCGATCGACATTTATATTATACCTACCAACAGACTTGCAGGGTATAAGATACTTTTAATAGTATTTTGAATAAATACTAGAACACTTATTCATAAAAAATAGTATTTAAAATAGGATTTGTTTTAAATATTAAAAAAAATGTAATGTCTTCGGTTATATTTTTAATTTCATCCAATATTAAAATATATTGTATTTATTTTGTATATTATATATATATAACTAGTATTAAGTTCTAATGTATCGTTGAATATAAATATTAAGATAATGCAGGCTAAAAACCTAAATTGTTTGAGCCTTTACCAATAAAAAATTAATAAAAAAATAATATATATAACTGTGATAATTTCTGGTTTATAATATAATATATTATATAATTGTTAACATAAAAAAAGTATTTTAATACTTTAAAAGTTTTCTGAATTAAGTATTTGAAATACTTTGGGAAGCAGAATTTTTATTCTAATACTATATTAAAAAATCAAAATACTACCCAATAATCTGCCTATATCTCTCTATAGGATATTAATATATATAGGAACTGCAGGTAATATTGTAGTCGACAGTCATACATACGCAGTTATCAATAATATGCAAAAAAATTAATAATATTCATATCATAAAAAATGTTCAATCGGGTATCTATAGTATGCGTATTGCGTATTAGTAGTAGAACCATTATACTGTCCATTAGTTATTAAATTATATTAGAGAAAATAAAACTTGAAATTTGTACAAGAGTTAATTTTATAGTATCTTATTTGTAGGTATAAATAGTTACCTAGGCGCACGTCTGTGTATTTAAATTTATGAACCTCGTATTACAATGCAATATAGTTATAATATACTAGGCATATAGATTGATATTATATGCGCATATTTATATTTGGTATACCATATCATATAATATGTAATCGAACTTCAACTGTATATGTAATAATAATTACTGCCCGGTTCGACTATATTAGCACCTTTTAAATTTAAATTAGATTTTTAATCGCGTCGTTATTTATGATTATTATATTATTATCATTTTTTTTATCAGCTTCGCATACGACCAGAGTCCGGTCGACCGGGCCGTAATTTTTCGTCCACTATCGGTCTTCTGCAGCGGCAGCAGCGTCGGACGATGCAGGCGCGACACGAGCTATATATTTTCGCCTGTACATAATAGGTAGATTTTCGGGTAAAGTTTCACGTTTTGATATTTACGACATCGATTAAGCACGGTGTAACACGCACCCGGTTAATTACTGCGGCGTGCGTATATCCCAAGGCGTTAATTAAAAACAACAGAAAAATCAAGGCCAGATACGGATTTATATTTTACGATTATTATTCGTCCGTACAACGCACATTTTATCAAATATATATTATTTTAAACACCTCGTGCATGTATCTAACTATACATATATATATACATATATATTGTACATACACCCGGCGAACACGACCTGCCGGCACTTTTTTAATTTATACGAACTACCCGCGCGTTGTTATTGCTCGCCGTCGTATATAACATAATAAACATACCTGTTCTTGTAATTTTTTTATTTAATTTTTTTAATTACTATTATTTATTATTGCCCGTCTTGCCGCTTATATATACCATATAAATACAATATACATATATTACATAGTATAGGTAGGTAAGTACAGTGGCGTATTTAGGTTTTTGTCTTGGGGGGGGGGGGGGATATGATTTTATCCAGTAGTCCCACCTTTAAAGTTAAATGCCTTCAGTTAGGACTCTGAAAACTTTTGCATAGTATTATATACAGCTTATGAGGAGGGGGGGGGGGGGATCGACCTAACCGTTTTGCGTCGCTTCGTCAAGTTGTTTCACCGCATTTGTCCCGTAGTCCATACATTTTTTCTATATTTAATATTTTCGGAATGTTTTTACAATAATAAATAGCAGAGACCCGTGATTATTTAAATTCGTAAAAATATTTGGTTTATACATATATGAACTTGAAACAAACCAATAATTTAGTATCGTGGTATGAATCCATAGCCCAAAGTTTAAAATCGTAAACCACAGTATAGGTATTTGCCATTCGGGTTTATTATAGTAATATTATTTATCAATCTACGATAGAAAGTTGTTTTTTTTTCTCGAATTTTTAAGCATATAATATTATAATATAAAAATATATCTCACGTTAATGAGGGTTACTTTTTTTTCATTTCGTTTTATTCGTCGTTAATTGTCGTTATATTATACGCGCACGACAGCTATATAATTATTATTGGTCGTTAAAATATTATATATTTTATAACTACGCCTTATACCTACCTACAACTACGTAATGTAAATGAGGAGGTAATCGCACGCGCGACATTGTCCAAAATATACACGCATATAATTATAAAATATATTAATCGCTGACATCACGGAGAACAATAACTAGGTACAACCGATTAAATATCGCGTTAATGTGATCTGTAATAATTATTACAATGCCAATTTATAATGTATACATACCTATATACACCTGCTGAAATAAATCGAAACGAGAATTATTATTTGAAATCACGCTCCTCATAACTCATTTTAATAGGTTTATATATTGTTGTATATACAGCGGGGAAGGTTATAGGTATATCGTGTCCATTTTACACGTTTTTTTCCGCGGGTCGGTAAACAAAACGCGATTGTCGCGTGAAAACTGACATTCTCTCGGATTGTATAATAATAGGGGGGGGGGGGCACAAGGGGCCGAGAGAGACTAAATATACAAATCAGTTATAAAATTAGACGACGGTCGTCTCGACTAAAACACCAAAAATTAAAATAACAAAAAAAAAAAAAAAAACGAAAATAAATTTTTTAAGGGAACGACAAATGCGGAGAAAACGTCCCGCCGACGTTTTACCATATATTATATTATTTTATATTACCCTGTTATTATTAGTTGCAGCAGTTTCCACTATTATAATATTAGTAGGTATACACCTGTTAAATTTTCAATATTATCGTTCATTATATTAGCTATAATGTTGTAATATATTATAATTCTCGCCACAGCAGCAGCACGCGCGCGCGTATACTACTACTATATATACATACAACAGCTAGACGGAGTTTACGAGCAATCAAACGAACGTTTGAAACGACTTATAATTAGCATACAAAACGACACTTTGCGTCATCGTAGTTTTCATTGTATATATTTTTCATGTTACTATTGTACCGCATTACTGATGTTTTAAAGCGTTTTAATTATTATCTAATTACTTAATAATAATAATAATAATAATTTATTAATTTACTCAATGACAGAAATTGTACTAAACACACTATCGATTTATCATTTTGTAGGTATGCGTATTATATTATAATATTATTTATAATTTATAAGGAACTATTATAGGCAGGCATCTATATAGGGTACATATTTAATATTTCCAAGTCTTTTTGTCCAGGACTTTTTTTTCCTTGACACCTTTTGCGCTCCGCCACCCGTTTTCAATCCAAATATAATATTAATATTATATACCTACCTGTTCAATATGTATTTAAAAATATATTATTTATTCACTAAAATCGAGTCTGTTAGTTACGATATAGATACGGATTGATGGCGCGTTAACAATATATGGACTATTATCGTTTGTTTTATTTTCGGGATTATGATTATTTCGTCGAGACTTATTTATTGCGATTTTTATCGACAATTTCCGTGTCCACCGATGACGGTTAAATACATTTGAATTATATATCACCCTGCACTGTGTATGATTATACAATAGCACTACAACAACCAACAGTGACATTAGCGTATATTCAAATATTAAAAAATTATAGGTATTTAGGACAACTTTATAGGAAAATTAATATGTTTTTGAATTTAATTAAAAATTAATGGTCGAAAGACTATTTACTGCTAGTGGTATAGTATTACAAAATGAGGATGTATACCATATTTTTACATTATATTTATCTTAAAATAAAAATCATTTTTAGGATAGTGGTGAGATTATTACTTTATTCTCATTCTATTCTTGCAGTATTATTACGTAGGTATTTCCATAAATAATATATTTGTACAGGTCATTTCCGGATAGATAATAATTTATTGGGCGCACTTTTATCGCACCAAAGAAAAACCTCGTTCAAAAATATAACACATACTTTATTTCTATTAAATGATTTCTTTTAAAATAAAAGAAAAAATAATTTTTTATCCTAAACCGCAAATGGTTATATATCGTTTTCCCAATAAC